>NC_064534.1:2120000-2420000 GCF_023856365.1 Brienomyrus brachyistius | reverse complement strand
TCTGCATGGAATCGTCCAGAATCCTGGCAGACTCTCGCTCCTCCACACTGCTCGCATTCCCTAGCGACACCTGATCGCGTCCCAAAGCTGCTCGCTCTGGTTCATCAGAGATTCGGAAGTGCACCAATTCCTCTTTCTAAAACTTCCCAAACACACTTTCTTTCTCATCTCTGACTCGAGAGAGACACTCTAACACACACACCAGACGCTCACGGTGGATTCACAATGGAGTTGGGTTACGAAGAGTCCCATGAGATACTGTTGAGTTTTGTGTATTTCGACAAAAGCTCAGACCTGTCTCTGTGGTTGTCAACTCTCTCGCTTTCAGACTCTCATGCTCACGCTAGAAATCTTACAACAAGTCTATATTATTTCATTATAAGCCAAAAATTTGCTTCATCAGAAGCGTTGAGGAAGTTTGCAAACCTTACAGACTATTCACAAAGTAATAAAACTGTTACATGCATGTAAATGCGTGTGCATGTGTGTGCAGACTTGTGTCGAATTGAAAATTTCGTTCCAGCGAGCGGACAGATGTTGGCAAAGCTGCTGTGTTGCAGTGGTGATTGCCGGGCTGCCCGCAGCCCCGGCAGCCTCTCGGTCTTTGTGCCCTTGCTGCCCCCCCCCAATGCCCCGCACCTTCGGCTGGCTGATGGGGTTTGGTTGCATCACCGAAGCCACAAAGCTGTTTTTTTGTTTTATTTAATCGTGGTTGTTAATCAGCACCGTTGAGGGGTTATGAGCCAGAAAACAGTGCCACTAAAGGAAAGTTCCCACAAAAGACTTCCCGGGGTGAGAAGAAAGAAGGGAAGAAAGAGAAGAAGAGGCCCCGAGTCCCTGCCCCCCCCCTCCCTGCAATAGATTGCCTTCTGGATCAGGCCCAAGACGGCTGCCTTTTAAGCACTGATTTCTCCATTTGCCCTGGGAGCGAGAGGCCCTGCCAGGCTGCTCTCGGCACAGCCGCCCTGATGCAGCACTTTAAGTGCATTTTAGCGAAGGGAAACAGCTGGCACGTTGGCTTGGAGCTCCACGCCGTGGGGGCGGGAGGGGGGGCACCCTGGCCGAGGCGGGGGCCAGCAATTGGAAGTGTTCTAAGGTCGGCTAACGGTCCGTTAGCACGCGACCCCCCCCAGTCCCTGGACGTGCCCCCACTGTGCCCGGCGAAGCCCCACATACTCGCCGCTCTCTCAGCCTTCAGTAAAACCTAATCTTTATTCTTCGTTCCTGAAAGTGCAGCAGATGGAGTCTCACGTAGCCGTCTGCATGATGGACCAGCTCGTTTACCGTCGGCGAGAAGACGGAGACCTCTACGCGACTTCTCACGCGAACTCCCGCCTAGGCTCACACCAGACACTGCGCCGGAGTTATGGCCAAGTTTAGTGCTAATTAGACTTTCATTAGTTCAATTAACGTTACCCCCATTTATTGCCATGGCGAAACGGTACCGGCAAACCGATTTGGATTCAGAAGTTAATAACCATAGCTAATAAATAACACATTCCCCAGGATGACCCACTGAAAACAAATAGACTGGAGGTGTGAGGGTAACTGGAAGAAGTCTGCAGGTCCGGGACAAAACAGCAACTTTGGAAGAATGTCAGGGTGTGGGGATTTGTGAAGGTGCACTTCACATGCGATGAAAGAGATGTGTGGCAAGCGGACCGCAGCCTGCTGGGGATAAAGCAACAAGCGGATCCACTGTCATGCAGTCCAGCACGTCAGCTTGGTTAGTCTGATTATTATTATTATTATTTGCATACTTATACAAGCCTGGGCAGCCAGCCTTAGATTTCCCGCTCACCCTTGCAGTCGTCCGCAGCTCAGCCAGTCATTGGATGATGTCTCCTGTTTGCTCGCTTTTCCGGAAATGTCACCCTGCCTTTCTCTTATGTCCTTTTCCAGGCGCATTTCCAGCCTCCAGGGTGCGGTTTGTCCTGTGGCCTGACTCACACCGTGTCACGGTGACAGAGAGTGTAACTGCTCGCGAACACCAGACTGATCGCGTTCAAACGGGCCGGGCAGAGGTCTGGGGGCCGGACGCTGTAAGCAGACATTAATTCCAGAGGGCTGGGGGGTGCCTTGGGGTGTAAAGGCGCTCAGCTCGATAGACAAGGGTCTGTGACACACCGCTGGACAGCTTCTGTTTTTTAGCTTTTAGCTGTGGAAGTTAATCTGTTTGTTTTTTTTTTAGCTTCTGGTAAAAATAAGCTGTTCTGATGACCTTGAGTCACACTGCTCCGTACACAGACAGCGTTCAGCAAAGAAAAACTGACACATAACCAGCCACCTCGAAGCTAAAATAGATGGAGAACAGGTTAAGCAGAGGCATGCGATCTATGTCACAACTGGGTCAGAAGCACCTTTCGGTCCTGAAGCTGCAATCCGTGACACCTGGCATAATTCCAAAGCAAGCAGCCTCAGGAATGACAGCTCCTCATTCACATGGTCTGCGCCGCCACACTGACCCTTACTCGAGAGATGAATCACCGTCAGGTCGGGCCTGGGGACTGCTGCTAGCAGTCGATCTGCCCGAGGGCCAGCTCCCATGACCGGGTCGCGGGGACACGGGGCACACGTCCCGTGTAGGGATGCGGGACCTTGTCATGTGAGGATCACGGAGGAGCCGCCAGCCAGCTGTCAGGCGAGCTGCACCGCCTTCTCTTCTTGGTGCTCCGCCACCGAGTGATTACCTTTCACGGTGTGTCGTGTTGTGCTTTTGTCTCTCTTTTTCCCGATTTCTCAGACTGCAAAAGAAAAGACGGAGGTGAACCTTCCCTCTCAGCCCGTTTCACTGACCGTGATCCATTTTATGATGGTAAGATGAAGTGACTTGCCGGAGAGCCTTCGGATTTCCCCGGTTTTCATGGGGAACGGGCATTTCTAACCCAAATCCATCATGGAGTCCACTTTAATTTCAGTATTTTAAAATCATGACAAATAGCGCCCTGTCTTTACCGCTTCCCAAGATGGTTTATTCATAAAATGATTTTCGGAGATGGACTGTACTGTAAGGACAAGCTCCTCCGAGTCCTGTTAACCAGACAAACGCTATCACAGCCTCTCTGATAACCTGTAAGGCCCACTGCAAATATATATGTATATATTTTTTGACCCTTGCTTTCGTTTCAATGTCGTGATGCTGCTTGTGGATTCTCTGCAGGCAATTTCCAATCCCCCCCCCCCCCCCCGACTTTTTACACATTCCTTTCTTCTGCATTCTACTTTCCTGGCATTTTCTTTTCTTCATGATGTGGACATCAGTGCTGAAAAGGATCACAGATGAACTCAGGTGAACAATATGGCTTCGAGGCATCAGCTGAGCCCCTCGAGCAGTTATCACAGCCATTATCGGGGTTGTTATGTTACGGAGCCCAGCGCTCATCTCCACATCTCTCAGCAGTGAAAGGCTGGGAGGTGCATTTAGCTGCTCATTCTGTGAGCATCAGCAGATCAGATTCTGATCATTAAAAACGTGCCATTCACAAGTCTGTCTTTTTTTGGAAGATACTTGGAAAAACGTGCCTGAGGTGTTGTGCCATATCTAAAGTATGTCAGCATTTTTGTTTGGCTGGCGATGTGCGAATGATTCCAATGATTCCTGTGCACGTTTTCCGCGCAACCAGGAATTGTATATGACATCACTTCCTGTCACATTGTTCTTGGCGCCTTTTGTATCTGACGGTAGGTGAGTTTCACCGTCCAGCTTGACAGATGTTTTTTTTTTTTTTTTATGCTCAAACTCATAGGAACCTCACTCACTCGTTTCCCACATTTATTTGTGGAATCACTTAAACATAAAGGCACATATAGTCTGATTCTACGGCACACCACCACCCGTTGGCTTGAGGGCAGGAACGTGGGAGGGGGAGGGTGAAGTGAGCCGTGGCCTCAAATAGAGGTGGCATCTGCCGCCCAATTTGTCATGCCTGAATTACCTGGGAGCTGATAATGGCTGAAGTTTTAATAAAAGTTGGGAGTAGCAGATAGCATTGTGAAGGACACAGACGGAGTGTCTTGGGGCCCCTATTTACAGTCCAGAGATAAGGACCTGAAGAAAAAGAGGAGTGTGGGGGGGGTGGGGTGAAGGGGGGAGGAGGGGCTGCGGGGGCAGCGGGGAGGTAGTGGAGCGAAAACGCAACACGCATAATGGGGAAAATAATAAATAAGCAAATAAATAATGATGATGATCCAGAGGAGAAGCAGGCCGCGGGCCGCAGGCGCCCTGAGCACCTCTCCTCGCGATCTGGCCGCCCGCCAGCAGCTATTGCTCACCCTCGGCTGTACCGGCAACCTCCAGATGTGCTGGCGGCACGCTTTGGCTCTCGCCAGCTGACTGCGCGGTTTGATAGCGCGCTCTCCGGATGCCCATCACCCGCCGCAGAGATAGAATTAAATGATGATGATCTTCCCCGCAAGTTGGGCGAGGAAACAACGCATATAAATCCTGATTTCATCTCAGCGTGAGAAGTCTTTATCCATCATCACTCTTAATGAACAAGTCATTAGCGTCGATGAATGGCACCGGGGCACCGGCTCGCCACCGCCGCTCCCGCCTCACTGGCTTTCGGGGGCCACTTCCGTGCCCTTTGGTGGGGGTCAAACTCATTCCCCCAGATGCGGGGGTAACCTTTCCTGCTCCCGGGGGCGTTGTTTGCGCGTGCGCGTGCCAAACTGGGTTGAAATAAAAAACAATAATAAACAAATTAAATACAACCAGTGGGGTGTTGGTATATTTTTTCCTGTGTTTGCTTTGTTGCCGTTTCCCCCCCAAGCCCTTAACGCTAGCTGCTGTAGGAAGGCGCATTAGCTCACTCAGCGGTCCCTATTATGCTAATTTTATGTACACTCTGCCCCTTGCTTGGAACTCGCGAACTGAATGGAGGTTTCCTTTTTAAATCGTACTTAAAAACTAGTGAGATGCTCAGGGGGGGCCACAAAAAGCCCTCATTAATATGTAAACGCCCCGCTAGCCGCTGCCCGCCACCTCACAGCCAAAATCAATTTGTCATAAATCTCACCTCTTTGTTTATTTAATCGCTTTATTGGAGTCCGACGGATCATTTTCATTGACAGATAGGCACTTTATTTTCTGATCGTCGTCTGCAGTGTGGGTTGAGCTGCAGTCTGCATGTTGCGTGTGTGGTTCTGCAAATCGAATTCTTTTAATTCAGGGAGATAATGTAAGAATCTGTGTTTGACCTCTCCCACGAGTATTTGGGCTCTCTGGGTAAAGGGAAGCTCTGGTTTTGCTCTCAGAGAGCACAGTCTGACACTAAAACACAGGCTGCTTCCTGTGCCTGCGTTATTACTGAGCGCAGCTTAACTAAAAGCCTTCTTAAAGAATTTAACAGCTTGTACGGTGGACCCTCAGGAAACAGCAGGCAGAATCTCATCCAAATGCATAAAACGTGATTTAAACAGTCATAAGATCATCTCAAGTGAGGCAGAGATGCTTTTTGTTAATACCAATTCTACAGTAAAAAAAATTAAACAGAAAAGGCAAAAATGTTAACTTGCTATAAGCTGTTGAATTATAATGAGAAAATAGGATGGATGATTGATGGTTTGCTAACTGTTGTTGTGGATTCTCGGGTCACACCAGAGTTCTAGGCGCCAGGATCAATCCATTCATGCTTCAAATAATATGCAGCATTTAATTCTGTTGAGGTGTGTGATATATGTGGAGCTCTGTCAACAACAGTTTTAACAAGAATATCATTTTATAGAGTCATAATATATGTTAATATATTAAGATTAATTACCACGTATGTGAGCCAGTGTTTATGTGCCTGTCTGTGACCTATACACACTTCTCCAGCCATCGTTATAATGCATAACAGCAGATCGGAAGTATTCAAAGACATCATTGAATCACCACGTTGGTGTGTGTATATTATTTATTTAAACTGCTGGACATTTAGCACAATATGTAAGCTGATAATAATTCACATTTTATTTGTTGGAAGAACAAAATGAAAGTAAATGAAACTATTTAAATTGAACTGGTATTACTGATTAAGACATTATGAAACTTATGCTACATACCGAGTCACCGTTTCAGAGACCATGCACCGAAAAGATTTAGAAACACAAAATTCAGAAAACGAATAAATGTGTTGGAGGGAGCAAATGTACAAACGTAATTTCCCGGTTTTTTGGCACATGTTCTGGCTCTCTGGGGTCTTGTATCTGGAGTCATTGAAGGATTAACCACAGATTAAGCACAAATAAATAATTCAGATGATCCCTGACAGGGAATGAGCCGTCTCAGTTCCGTGTGAGTCTGTGTGCGTTTGTACCAAAGAGACTAACTCTACAAAGTAACCTATTACGTTAGATATATCAATAAAAACGTACATTTTAATAAATTTGTTTATATATATATATATATATATATATATATATATGTGTGTGTGTGTGTGTGTGTGTGTGTGTGTGTGTGTGCGTACACAAGCAACATGTATTGTTTCATTTAAACCTGTTTTGTTCACATTATTTTATAATGTATTATTTTATTATTTTACTAAATTTTATTATATAAAACCTATTCTGTAAAAGTAATTTTGCAGAAATGCGGCTCTCATCCGCTGTTTTGATGTAAACGCAGGGTTGCTAAGACAGAGAGGTAAGCAGACAGCGCCTGAATGTGTGTGTGTGCGGCTGTTTCTCTGAACAGATGTCCTGGGAGTCACTAATCAGAAGCAGCGACTCCAGGGACGCTTAAGAGAAGCGCAAACATCAAGCTGAGCTACGATCCTGCTCGCCATCCCGTCCCGGAATATGAAACAAAATGTGCAACTCATCTAATAATAATCATTAATTCCTCTCGCAATATGTTTAGTCGATTGCCTTCCTCAAGCTATGATTCACCCAATAGTTATTTATTTTTCTTTTTTAATAATTGCATTCATACAAATGTGTCAAGCTGAGTTTGGAGTGTTTTTTATTATATTAGCACTTGTCCTGCATAATACTCCCCGCAGCTTTTTACAGTACACGACGGTGAGATGCACGTGACCGGTCTTGGGTTTCCCCAAAAACCTAACGAATATAATGATATCAGTCCAGGCGACACCGTTATCTTGGAGCTAACTGCAAGGCAGGCATCGAACCCGCTCCAGGTCGCATGTCCGCAGTTATGCCCTGGATCGCCTGAGCACAATCCGAGGCAACGGTGTTGCGACGTCAGGCAACCGGTCACAAATATAACATAAATAATTTGCACCGGAGGCTGTGCTTCAGGCCTGTGCCGCCGGTTGCCATGTTTACCCGCGGATCCGGGGGCCCTGCTGTTTGTGCGCGGAAGGCCAAACACCCATTACGCCGTGTGTCAGCGTCATAAACAATGGCTGCGTGGCCACGGACAAGAGGCGCCGCGGTAATGGAAGCACTGAATCAATGTTGAGCGCCAGGTCCGCGCCCGCTGGCCGCAGGACGCTACCCTGGACGGCACTGATGGGAGCTGGGTGAGCTGACAGCAGGGAGAGAGGAGGACGAGCGGCGTCCTGCAGCCCCGAACGAGCACACACATGGACACACACAGCCGATGACTTTGGTACCTTCTGACTGGAATCTCACCACCCGGGTTCTCCTATCGGCCTGTAAGCAGGCTGCTGAGCATCAGCGGGTTTTGTAATCACCGTTTTTTGTTTTCAGGCTGTCAAAAGGAGTACTTGTAGGACACGTGGATCATTGTCCCATGAAGGCCTTCCACTAACATCTCAGGGCCAAAGTAATTGGAAGGAGGCATCATAAACAAGGACGAAGGATGTCTTGGTTCTTCTCGATGGCTGTTAGAAAGGATCTTGGTGTCCCAACTTCAAGATGATGTACAAGCCAGTATGGGAATCATCACTGGGTGGTGCGTCGGGTCCACCCTCCCGCGGTCGCATCCCAGTTACATCCAGGGCTCTCTTCTGAGGAAGAATTGGGGGAGAGCAGCATAATTTTGGTAGCTTGCTCAATGAAATGGCCCCAAAGTCAATCTCTCACGACCAGTAATGTGATAGCGCCCCAGGCCATGTTTTCAATTATTTGAAAACACGAGAGCCGCCCATGACACAGTGTCTGTGGGGAGCGGAGTGCAAATGAGGGGGAGCGCCATGTATTGGGAGGCTGAAGGGCGTCCCCCGTTTCGGGCCGGTGTGCTGCGCATGAGAGGGGAGCGCTGTGTGCTTAGATGAAGTGTGCATCTCCGAAGACGTCGCAGTCACTTCAACGTTTAAAATTGTGCAAAAGTCCACTTGCATGGTTGGTGGTCGTTGGCATGATCCCTACACTCGCAGAAAGAATGTGACATAAAGCAAGCTTGCAAAAAGGTTGATATGCAAAGCGGATAAACGATCTTAGGCTCTGCTGTGCACTACTTAACAGTCTCCTGCGGGTGACTCTTCGTAGCTCTTACTGTCGTGTGGCACAGGTCTCAGGAAGGTCTTTCAAAGGTCCTTCAAAAGCACGGAAAGCATATAAAAGAGAAAATGAAGTGCAGTGAACACGATGTGGTTCCCGGTTTAGTTTTTTTTTATTATTATTATTTTTCCCATCGCTGGCAACCTTCACAGAGCCAGTGTCCTTCAGGGCTCTCTGTTTGTGTGGGTGGATTTTAAATTTGTCTTCAGGGAATTTCCGCTGTGTCTGGGAGCACCTGCGGGTGGGGCCCTCACTGACCAGGTCACCTTCTTTGAGCGGGGGCAGTTTCAGGATTAAAAAGTAAAATTAATAAATAAAAAGAACTTTTCTGCTTCTCATCACTTCAACGCCACCCATGAAGCCCTAAAAATTAGTGGGAAAGAAAAGCACATGTTTGTGCTTGAAAGTTACTATTTACTCTTTTAATTGTAAGAGGAGTTTTCTTAACTTTCCGTGACCAAAATGTTTTTGTCTCACAGTTATTCGGGGTCCACACAGCGGCGGTGGTGGATTCCTGTTGTTTTCTTGACTTTATTTTTATTCCCTTCTTTTGTTGATTCATGAGACGCGGATGCCGTTCCCTCCAAAGCCGTGTGCTCAGTCTGAGGGCACTGCGTGAGCAATTTCACACCGTGCTTCAAACTGTGCCCCAAACTGCTTCCCGAACTGCTTCCCCGAGTTCATGGCCCTAAAAATGAGCGCAGCTCCACGCTCCTCACTGCGTGCTTGGCCCCGAACCGCAGTGAACGCGTTTAAAAGCCCCCTCGGACCATTTCCCTCACGCCTGTCAGTGTGGTTCTGCCTGTATCAGGCAGCACACCATGTGATCAAAATCTCATTTAGACAAATCCTTTAAGAGCGACCCTAGACGCGCGTGTGTGTGTGTGTGTGTGTGTAATTGCTGCACACAGCACACTGTGTTTTTACTGGGAATGGCGTGTGACTCTGCATGAAGGAAATTAGCAAAATCACCCAGAGGAAGAACTTAGAATCAATTGTTCTGTAAAACCAGCTCGAGAGGCAGGGGATCAGTCAGTCCTCTGTAAACAGATTAAACACACATGCTTTAATTTTGGAAATTAAACATGCAGTTTGTGCTTGTCTTTTCGCTGTTCGAGTGATGTGATTAATGATCACAAATGGATCAGACTCTCTCCAGTGTGTTGCACGGTAGCTGTTCTGACCTTTGCGGGAGTTTGCCAGGAGAGTGCAGTCTTTGGTGGCTCCCAGGGCAAAGCACAGGGGGTCACTGGGGCAGCAAAAGCTTATTTATTGCATCCCGATCCCCAAAAATCCCCGTCATCCGCACAGTTTGGTGGTCCACCTTGTGGGCACTGTGGGGCTCCTCGAACCCAGGGCACAGAAGGACGCCACATGGCTGAGGAGGCATCAGGGGCCTCTCCATAGAGCTGCCTGTAAGTGGGACCGTTGCAAGCACTGATGAAAGTCATTACCAAGAGAAACTTCTGGAAGGATCTGTGCCGCTGTCAGCGGCCCTGTCTGTCAGATGCGTCCTCTTTCGAGGATCCACAGAGTGCAGGCAGGACTCGAAAATTGAGTTGACAATGCTGGTAACGGGCATCCGCGGCTCGCAGAAATTGATGTTTTGGATGCCGTGTGGCCTGGCCATCAGCGAGTCCCCTGCCACAGCGTAAGCGGGCGAACTGGACACATACCACAAGCGCATTTTCTTTCATCTATTTTTTTCTTGTTATCCTCAAAGCAGGTGAAGATCAAATCAATACTGGCTCCTGCCTTACACAGGAGGAGAGATAACATCATTTTACTGCTTCTATATGGGCGGGGAGAAGTATTATGGAGAGCTTCAGTTGGTACACCAGAACAAATGTGGCACTGCTGTGACTCAGAGTTCGGGATTTCAAATTCCGGCCTCGTTTATTACAAAGAATTAGTGGATTCTGGTTCCCGAAGGACCAGTTTTCTGAGCAGGATTCACAGGATCTATTTGTGTCATATGTGTAAACAGGCATAAAAGTCATGTGATCATTATTTTTGATAGGTTTTTGCTAAAGAAGTGCACTCTGGGAAATACTGTATGGAAATTCACAAGATAAGGTGCCACCCAGACCTGACTGCGCTGGGGAAGCGTGATGTGTTGTTTTTTCACTGCTGGGTTTCTTTCTTAAAATTTATTATTCATTTTCTACAAAAGGCAGAGCGATTAATAACACAGGATTTAAACGAAGCCAGCTGTACGCCGCTAACGTCAGGTCGCTGTCACACTGTCAGGATTTCAGGTTTCCTCTAATTTATTTATTTACGCCGTTTCTGCGTGAAGTCGAAGTTTTAAAAGCGGTTCCCCGAAATCATCTGCAAATCTTCTCGAGCGGATTAAAGGCCGGCTGGAGAAAGCAGACTCACTGAAGCCATTTCCCCTGTGAACCAAATAGCTTAGATATGACAGCATCAAAGACGTAAATATTATTTTAAAGACTATTTTTCCGTCGTCTAAGTTTCTTTCACTCGTCCTGGTCTGTTTCTCTTATGCCTTCGCCACAAGTGTTTGAAATTATCCAATTCAGGATAATATCCATAATTACCCGTTTAATGCGAAAGAAAATAAGTGAGGGGAGCCGGGCTTGTCGACGAGCTCTCCTTTGCTGGTGCGAGATGGACAGACACTCGAAAGTAAACGGGCTTAATGACAGGCGCCGTGCCAGTAGGGGCCGCAGAGGCACTCGCCCCTGTAGGGGGCGCTGAGAGTGATACGCTATGGGCTTTTCACGCCCTCCCTACCTCTATATCTCTGGGGTCACTCCAGCCCAAAGCACCAATGGCCAGTGGCTTGGCAGGCTGCCAAAATGTCACAAAGTTAACAGAAGCATTTCATGCTTTTTACAGGTATATCTGTTATAGGCAGAAAAAAAGAGACTTTCATTATTTGTAACGCTAGACTGGCTTTATAAAGAGCGCAATTAATTATAATGGAGGATAATTCTTGGGAAAACAATGGGTTGGGATTTGACTGAAGTCCTCGGCCAAACGGGACCGGCGTTTGATGGGCTAATTGTTTCATCATCTACATCATCGGTGGCGGCGGCTAATATGCAGCAGTCATATATCCGCAGCCATAAAACACAAAAAAAATCACAATTACCCATGAAAGGAAAAGAGGTTCCTGTTAAAGGTGCATCATCTTAAAAGTATTTATCTTGAAATCACACGTGGTCAGATTTTCAGTGGCAGTATTTATGTTCACGACTACCGCGTCGTCTGCAAATTACTGGCGAATTCAGCGCGTCAGTGGCGGCTGCGACGCCGTATCGGAGACGGTGCCAAGCGGCGAGATCACCCGTTCGACAAGCACTCAGACGTGGAGCCGTGGCCTCTGGCCGCGATCGCTGATTCCTATGCCGTTCTGAGAAGCTTCTTTCGGCTCATCAGCAGTCAGGCATGATGTACGTGCGCGTGTTTCAGCAGGGACTCGCCAGCGAATCCCCCCTATGCATTTCTGCATGTTTGACAGCTTTGTCTGGAATAACAGGTGTCTGCCTAATCCTGCTGTATGCCTCCCCGCTTCCTCACTGTTTAATAGTGAGTCGGGGGTGCGGGAAAGGGGGGGCACACGCAGGCTTCCTGTGCTATAGAAACTCTGGCAGATGTTGATGCGCATTTGATTTTTTTTCTCGCTATTTATTTATTTTTTTAAAGCGTCCGTTCCCGTTCCGATGGGATTCTAATTTGGTACCCTGAAACCTCCTCCTCCGTGTGTCTGTGTCGAGGCGCCGAGGACACGTGATGGAGCTGACAAGTCCCCAGCAGATGGTTCCGGTTGTTGACAGGAATCCAAGCTCGGCAAACTCCCCTTCTTCCCGCCACATTTGCATAGCGGCACCTCGCGCACCTGGATGGCGCTGCGCGGTTTCGCCTCCGGTTTTCCGGCACCTTCCCGCTCTTACAGGCGGACACCTGACAACCTTTGTTTTCTCTTCATTATTTTATTTCTCCGGAAGATGCGTTGTACCTCACAGTGCGGGGTGGAAGTCCGACAATGTGTACATTTGAAATTAGCTTAATTCCCAAGCGTTATTGTCTTTGTTTAGGGCGACCTGCACTCTTAAATGCACAGTGAGGCCACTAGGGTGTATCAGTTTGGACGGGTGGCTCTACCCATAATCCTCTCCCTACCCATGATTCTCTTCCTACCCATGATCCTCTCCTTACCCATGATCCTCCTTAGCACAAGCATGTCCCACATCCCCTCAACTTGCCTGGGCTGCTCTGAAACTCCAAACGGGCATGTCTGAACTTCAGAAAGACAATGGGGTCTTCAGATCATCCTGGTGACAAGACCTGAACCCAGAGAAGGAACAGGAAGCTCAACAGTTGACTGGAGTCCCATAGCCAGGAGAAGGGATGCTTGTGAGCCCAGCTTCTGTCTCATTCCCCAGAAAATCAGGTCATTTTTGTTTAATCCATATCAGCAAGTTTTTAATTAAAAACAAAGTGCTAGTGTGTAGATTGGATTGGAACTTACATGTGCTATATCTGAGAAGGCGAGGGCATTCCGGAGACCCGCGGGAGTTGTCGTCTCACAAGGAGAATCTCCTTGCAGTCTGGCCTGGTGGTGTGGCTCTTCGCAGTGCCATTGAAGCTGTAGCTAAATACCGCCGTCCTGTCTGCTCCATTCTCCTCGATTGAAAATTAAAATGATACCAGATGTCTAAACAAGAAACTCAGCGTCGTTTTTTTTCCTCCCTCCTCCGCTGTCAAAATATTTACTTGTTGTGTTTTGTTAATATTATTTATTTATTAATTTGCCTGTGTCTGTATAATTGAGGCCTGGGAGACACAGAGTCCCCATCTGTTAGCTTCCTGGCTCTGAACAGTGGGGACAGCGTGGCTCTGCGCCTTCACACTCTGCCTCCTGCAGCCGGCAGCGTCGCTTCCCAACCAGCTCTTCCGTAGCCCATGACCTTCGTCTTGCCACAAAGCTGTTCATTTAAATCTGCGTGCTGCCTTCCTTTTCTTTCAAGAATTCAATGTAAACTATTAATGCCTTTTAAGTCTTAGGCAAATGCTGTTTATATTCCACTTAATTGCATTCCTGTGTGACAGAATGCGTTGTTTTTTTAATCTATTTCTTGTGTGAGGTGCACCACATGAATCAAAGCAATTTTGAAAATGTAAAAATGTAAAATTTTCTTAATTATTCTGATTCTAATTGTACTAATCCTTCCAGTCCCAGCAGTAAAAATAAACGTGTTATCGTACATATAAATATGGTATGAGATTATGTCATTGAATGGTGATGATACCAAATAAAGTGAACCAGGAATTTGCCTTTTTTCTGATTTGGCTGATTGGCTTCTGCGATAAGACATATTATATTACATTTTGGACGCCCTTCAATAAAACAATAAGATATGAAACAGCAAAGCATGACCAAGGTCCTTCCCGTAGGTTCAGACTCACAAACCCTGAGGACCTTCTTGAAGGTGTAGACCCTCAAACCCTGGGTACCTTCCCAATAGTGAGGACCCACAAACCCCAAGGATGTTTCCAAAGGTGCAGGACCACACACCTTGAGGACATTCTTGAAGGCGCAGGCCCATAATCTCTGAGGACCTTCCCAAAGGTTCAGACCTGCAAGCCCTGAGGACATTACTGAGGTGCAGACTCGCACAACCTAAGGATCAACCTTTAAAGTACAGACCTTCAAACCCTGGGGACCTTCCCGAAACTGCAGACCTACAAACCTTGAGGACCTTCCTGAATATGTAGACCTGCACATCATGAGGACCTTCCTGATGATGCAGACCTACAAACCCTGAGGACCTTCCCGAAAGTGCAGAACCACAACCCACAAGGACATTCACAAATATACAGAACTGCAGACCCTGAGGATCTTCCTGAATATGCAGACCTGCAAACCATGACAAACTTCCCAAATGTGCCGATCTACAAACCCTGAGGACCTTCCCAGAGGTGCAAACCCAAAAATCCTGAAGACCGTCCTGAATATGCAGACCTGCAAACCCTGAGAACCTTCCTGAAGTTACAGACCCACAAACCCCAATGACCTTCCCAAAGGTGCAGACCTGCAAGCCTTGAGTGCCTTCCTGAAGGTGCAGGCGTGCAAACCTCAAGGACCTTCTGGAAGGTGCCAGTCTACAAACCACAAGGACTTTTCTGAATGTGCAGGCCTGCAAACCCTGATGAATTTCTCAAAGGTGCATATCCATAAACCCCAACGACCTTCTGGAAGGTGCACACCCCAAGGACCAACTTGAAGGTGCAGACCCACAAATTCCAATGACTATCCCAAAGGAGCAGACCTGCAAACCCTGAGGACCTTCCCGAAGATGCAGTCCCACAAACCCCAAGGACCTTCCCAAATGTGCTAACCCACATACCCTGAGGACCTTCCCAAAGGTGCAGACCTGCAAATTCTGAGTACCTTCTTGATGGCGCACACCTGCAAACCCTGAGGACCTTCCCAAAGGTGCAGACCTGCAAACTCTGAGTACCTTCTTGATGGCGCACACCTGCAAACCCTGAGGACCTTCCCAAAGGTGCAGACCTGCAAACTCAGAGTACCTTCCCAAAGGTGCAGACCTGCTAACTCTGAGGACCTTCCCAAAGGTGCAGACCTGCAAACCCTGAGTACCTTCTTGATGACACACACCTGCAAACCCTGAGGACCTTCCCAAAGGTGCAGACCTGCAAACTCTGAGTACCTTCTTGATGGCGCACACCTGCAAACTCTGAGGACCTTCCCAAAGGTGCAGACCTGCAAACCCTGAGTACCTTCTTGATGACACACACCTGCAAACTCTGAGGACCTTCCCAAAGGTGCAGACCTGCAAACCCTGAGTACCTTCTTGATGACACACACCTGCAAACCCTGAGGACCTTCCCAAAGGTGCAGACCTGCAAACCCTGAGTACCTTCTTCAAGACGCACACCTGCAAACCCAGAGGACCTTCCCAAAGGTGCACACCTGCAAACCCTGAGTGCCTTCCGAAATGTGTAAACCTGCAGGACTGTGGCCTGAGGTCTTTGTTTTTTTTTTATCCATTACACTGCAACTGACTGATGGTGATTTGGTTGAGTCCCTCTGACTCTGTCTGTAGAAAATTGGGTCATTGATAAAAACCCCACTATCAAAGGGGGCTGAATCCTCATTTACATTTAGATGAGTATTGATTATTTATTTACTTGGCGAAGTGGGATTCCTTTCCAATCTTATCTCTCTCGTCTGTGCTTGACACCTGGAAAAGAGAGAAGGAGAGAGAGAGGGAGGGAGAGATAGAGTTCTTGACACTGCACTAAGATAACAGCATTTTGTAGAACAGATAAAACTTCGAATGCTGTTGTTTTCCCTGCTCTGTTCTCCTCTCCTCTGCTTTTGACAGAAGGAGAAAGTTTGGAAAATTAAAACCGATGGCTCCCGTGTCGAGGGGGCCATGGGAAAGGCTCTCAATTTGCCGCTGTAACACACCAAATTGGGTGTCTGAGAATGGTCAAGCCGCTAGCGACGAAGGGGGGGTGCCAGGGTCCGCCTTGGCTAAATTGTATTGGAAATGGTCTGTTTCTATCATTTAAAGAAAGGAATGCCTCCGCAGCCCCCTAAGTGCGTAATGAGCAGAGCCGTGTCAACACACTTCCAAGGTAAAACTTTGTCACAAACATGTCACTTAATGCGCCCCAATGCTGCATTTGTAGCCTTAATTTAAATTAGTCACATATCCTTCATATTAAAACAGGAAAATTCTGCATATTTCTTGAGTTAATAACATGTGACCCTCATTACTATATAAAGATGAGCGTTGGTCGAGTACATCCATAATTTTGCCATCGTCTTTTATTGGTGCACATTCGCTTGGATTATGAATTCAGACCACAGTCCAGGTCCAGATCTGGTGAAGCAGTATGGCTGTATTTTTGGGAAAAAAAATGCCAGTACTATTTTTGAGTGTGACAGTGTGACCTGAACAGTTCAGCGCTCGGTGGTGCTGGGGTGGGGAGACACTAACCAAGGAAACATTTCTCCTCCTGCTCCTGTTGTTATATCCAGTTATTGTATTGGGTGTGGTGTGTGACTGTGTTGGTTTGGATGCCTCACCATTGATCAGATGGTCGCAGGTTCAAATCCCAGTGGCATTAGAGTGATTTCAGTATAGGGCCCCCAACACCCCCCCCCCTCCAAATTGACCTGGGGGCTGTCTGCTTTCTCTGCACTGTCTGCTAAACGGGAGAAGCTAAACTATAAATCCCTGTGTTTCAGAAGCAGGTTCAGCACCCGGCAGAATGGGATTACCATGCTCACGGTACCATTCAACATGCCTCATGAAACACAGAGCTGATCTTTACTGTGGGCTAAACAGGCATCTTACACAGCCCACTTTACGTGAAGTTGTTTTTGATACTTTCTTGGTAAATTGAAATGCATATGAACTGGAACAGCATACCTGCAGAACTCGTGTGCAGCTCATGTGCAGGTAGGCAGTCTGTAGACTGACCAATCCCGAATAACTCTGTGAAGGCTTGTACCTAAACCCCTTCTGCAGGTCATCTTCTCTGCCCCTTTTAGCACAACGTCACAGTTTCGACCTGGAATGTTCCGGATTATCCCTACGGTGCTTTGCCCACCTCCTTGTTCTGCCCCGAGAGAAGCCAGCCCCCCCACAGTGACTGCACAGTAAGAGTGATTTTGGTACTTTGATCTTTGTTACGTGTGACAGTTGCTTCATAACTTAATAGGTTGTGACCCCCCCACTCCGTGAATTCTGCTCTCACCTTATCCTTCAGCTGAACGTATCTGCAGGTATATATACAGCTCACTTCAATCTTACACTCTATATATAAAGATATATACAGACACACACACACGCATATATATATCGCATATTATCCCGAAAGCAATAGGCACGAGGCAGGGAACAACCCAGGATGGGGGGCCAGCCCATCACAGGGCACACACACACCAGTCACTCACACACCAGTCACAGACACATGCACTCCTATGGGCAATTTAGCCTAAGTCCAATTAGCCTCAGCATGTTTTTGGACTGTGTGGGGGGGGGGGGGGGAAACCCCACGACGACATGGGGAGAACATGGCAACTCCGCACACATGTGACCCAGGCGGAGCCTCGAACCTGGGTCCCAGAGGTGTGAGGCAACAGTACAAACCACTGCACCACCATGCCGACCCCCCCCCCCATATATATATATATATATATATATATATATATATAACTTAATAGGTTGTGACCCCCCCCCACTCCGTGAATTCTGCTCTCACCTTATCCTTCAGCTGAACGTATCTGCAGGTATATATACAGCTATTTATATATACAATACATATATATATATATATATATATATATATATATATATATATATATATATGTATTGTATATGTAGAGAGAGAGAAAGAGGTTAAATATATATATATATCATCCATCCATCCATCCTGCTGAGGTATCGGGTGAATTTTATATATTACATATATGTATGTATATGTATATGTGTGTATATGTATATGTGTATGTATATGTATGTATATGTATATGTATGTATATGTATATGTGTATCGATATGTATATATGTCTGTGTATGTATATGTATATGTGTATGTATGTGTATGTATATGTATGTATATGTATATGTGTATGTGTATGTATATGTATATGTATGTATATGTATGTATATGTATGTATATGTATATGATGGTACGTGATACTGCAGTGCCGTGTGGCCTGTGACTGACTCTGCGTGACAGTGATATGAATAGCAGGCGGCTTTGTGCCTTTAAGATAAACCCTCTTAAAGGTGTCCGGCCCTCCCAAGTGCCTCAGCCTGTCAGGCGCCTCATGCTGAAATGCTGCTGTGCTGCTTTATGAACTTTATGAGAAAATACTTTTTTTTCCCTTTTCTTGGACACTGGGCACCTTTGGAGGTGTTTGCAGAGCACTGTCTCACATGATGAGCCATTTTGGGATCCATGGGCATCGGGAACTGCAGAGGAGGGGCCTCGGGGGTGTGTGTGTGTGTGTGTGTGTGTGTGTGTGTGTGTGTGTGCATGTGGGCCACTGGCCCTCCCCCGTAATGAGGGACACTGACAGCCCCCAGACCCTGACTCTGCTCCTCAGCTCTTTGAAGGGGAGTTTGGCCCCTCCAAAGGTGGTCCCTGTCAAGTCCGATCCCCTTCAAAGCAGACAGGTGCTGTAGCATGCAGAAACCCCTTTGCTGCCGCCCCCACCACCGCAGGCCTAGCCATGGGCCAGCCAACCCCCCCCACTCCATTTTACTGTAGTTTGCCACATCCCCCCCCCACTCCCCAAGATGCCATGCATCCATTCATTTTTTCCCACTGAAGACAGAGGTGACATATTTCTGTTCATAGTTACCTGCTCTGCCAGCTCTCAGGTCTGACGAGATAATTTTAGGCCACCAGGCAGCAGACTCCCGGTCTTCCTTTTGTCACGTTCATTAGAGACCTGTTTCATATATCCTTCTGAAATCATTTTAAGAAAGATGACTGCGATTGGCTCTACTTATGTCTTTTTATGGCAAAATTTGCCACTCCACCAAATTTTAAAATGAAAACAATAAGGAAGGAATTCCCAAGCTTGGCTTCTTTGAAGGCCGTCGGAGCTCAGCAGCAAGCAAACAAAAGCAGAAAGGAAAGAGAGTAATTTGTGTCCGTGCGGCTGTGGTGCTGTGTGGACTGCGACAGCGGAAAGCGGAAGGTGACTCACGCTCAAACACGAGCCTCCATTTTTCTTTGTTAGCCAGTCAGTCATTAGCCTAGTTACACATCTGGATCCCTGCAGCCGTTTAAAGAATATGGACTGTTCCTTCAAAAGCCCTCTAATTAGCCCAACTGGAGGGGAACATCTTGTTTTTCTGTCTCCCCAAATGGATTGGACCAAGGTCTTTTGAAATGCGAACTTGTCAAGGAGACATGCTTGGGAATGCCCAGTCCCCCCCCCCCCCCCCCCCCCCCGGGAGCACTGGTGGTCCCTCATGTCCACCCCCCCTTCTCTAGCCATTGATGGGGAGCAAATGCCATTAGCAGGGAGTGTTTTAGCCTCCCTGGCAAAAACAACCAAACACACTGTGTCCACAAAGCACTACCGCCCAGCCAGAGCTGCCCTGTGCATGAATTGCACTCCTCCAGCCAGTAGGTGTCAGTCAAATTCCCACAACAATTGGGTGATTAAGTAATCATAAGCTATTACCCCATTGTTTTATTTTTATGATGCTAATTACGCAAATTAATTGCCTCCATTACAAGCACGATAAAACACTTGAAGGCCACATTTACTTTATGAAAGTGGCAAAGTATTGCTGAATTATTAAAATTTAAATAACCCACATTATAAACAAGTGTAATGGAATTTTTAAGTATGTGTGCATGAGTCAATGTTTTTGAGCCATACAAAGAAAGCAATTATACAGAAAAAAGTCATTAAAGATGCTTCCCTCGTCACATTTCCATTTAGAGCATTTTAAAATCTTATTCTAACACAAAATGCATTTTCATCCGCTCACCTTATCAGTTTAAATGTAACGTGTCATTCTCTGCAGTCCTAAGCTTGAGCTGCAGGGTTGAGGTCATTAAATAGCTGGGATTAAGTGCACTTGAGACTGAGATACAGCCGTGAAAATAGCACAGCCTCTGACATGCGAAAGGCTGGGCGAGGTTTTTGCTGCAGAGGTGACTAGCACAGATTTCCTTAATGTGGTCCTTCCCAGAACCGTTCCGTATGTGAAAGGGAAGCGGATATCGCAGAAGCAGCCCGAGGTTCGGCTGAGGAGAAACCCGCAAGCACTGGCCTGAAGAGAGATCCCTGGAGACAAAACCCAGGAGGCTTATTGGTGGCAGCACGTTGCATCCGCCATCCAGTCTGTAGAAGCGGTGGCCGTACCTTGAGAACTGAGTTCTGGTTACGGTGCCAGACTTGAGACTAAGCCGGTGCTGGACTCCAGGCCGACGGGCCTCAGGCATCCTGTGCCGTTCTTCCATATGCTGCTCTTACCTGGAAGGCCTGCTAGCGACACGAGTCAATGGTACCGCGGTGGGAGAGTGGGGCATTGTGGGGGGCGGCGGGGGACACATCCTTCCTGAAGAACGGCGGCCCCGAAGCTAGCCAGGTCTCCTGGCTGCCGTAATGAGCAGGAAGAGCACACTGACTAAGCCAAGCTGCGAGCACGCTGGCATACCCCAAGGGCTTCCGGAATCTCATCCAGGTCCCAGCTGAGCAGGTGAGGGGGACCATAAAGACAGAGCAATCTGCTTCCCCCCGTAGGAACAATTTAGCCAGCTGTCCTGCATAATGCTGAGACGGGAGCAGGGGATGTAGCACACAGGCAGGCCAGAGGAGATTCACACAGACCCATCAGGCAACACCAGGAACGTGTCACAGATCCGTCAAGCTACCTGGTAAAGAATAAAGGAGAATCCCGCCGTATGCAAATCCCCGGGTGGCTTTCTGTGAACGCTCACTACTTCCCAGATTTCCTTCAGTGTCTAATGCGATTCTGGGCACCTCTGTTAATATATCCAGTTCTTTTTTTGGAATTATTGCATGCATCTTACCACAAGTTCTTGCTGTCTGGGCACTACAAACGCTGCAGAAACAAAGCTAAGGTCTCCACAGTAAGACTTTAAGGCCCACCTCGGGGTCACACTCCTGCCCCAGGACAAAGCCTCCAAGGACTCAGAGCTTCTCATTTTCACCCAGCTACCCCTACGTCCAACCCTGCTTGGTTTAACCTAGATTAAAACACATTAGCCTTTGTGTGGGAATGGCCCCAAGGTCAAAAGCATTTTGCATTCCACCCTGAAGAAGGCCCAAGCCCTCTGGTCTCCAGTGACATTTTGGGAACTATTTCCAAAAGGGCAAATATCGCCTAAAGTCCTCGCCCTACATAGAATGACAACTTTATAATATCATTTCAGTGTGTTGCTTCAACTCTCAGTTCAAGGAAAGGGGTCACAGTGTGTAATTGTCACCAAGTGCTGTGACTTTCACCTCGGCGCGGCGTGTGGGTGTGTGTTTGACGCCCCAGCCCCTTGTGATCCACAGCAGGCACGGCAGGGCAGACGTGCATAAACCCCAACACCAACTCGCACGTCTGAGTCACACCCAAAGTTCACGCTCGGGGTTAATTATGGTATAATCAGTAAATAAAAAAGATAATATTACTTTAACAATTACAGTCATATCCAAGAAGCGCTGTTTTCTTTGATAACTAACATTTCAGCCAGAAAATGACCAGATATAATGTGTGACTGACAGTCCTTTTGTTGGCTCCCAGGGTCATTTTGCTGTGATTTGCACGCCGGTCAAACATTGCCGTGGCTTTTACAAACTGAGGGGGGCAGAATTATATCCATTAAATAGGACTGGACTTGTTTCTATAGATTTCAGCTCTAGGTGGGAGAATCTGGAAATAATAGAAGCCGCAACTTCACATACTTCAAGACAAAAGCTTACAGATTTACCGGCCTTTAGTTTCATGCGTGTATTTCCACATTATCAAGGCCTTTTTGCGGCCGTACCCGTTTTGATCCTTGCCATTTTAAAATGGGGATGTATGTTTCAAATGTACGCCTATGTCATGAAATAAACCTCGTAAATCTTATGAAACGGAAACACACTTCCGTGTTTATGCGCAGCGTACATCCTAAGGGGCTTTCTTCCGGTAAAAATGCAGTCCTGGCCTCCGACGGGTCACAGCCGGTGACGTCTGTGTGGAAAGAGCATGGTAGCGACAAAAGGCAAGTCTGCCAGGTGGAACGCAATAGTACTTTTGTGCGTTGGTATTTTGCGTAGCTTGCTTCCGTTCACAGAGAGTCCGGGCAGGCTGGGGGGTGACCAAGCACGAGACGCTCATTACTGACGAGCGGGTTAGGCACAATTGGACCCCCACTTAGGGCTTTCTGATATCGCCTTGGCACGACCTTGACGTACACAAAGGATCTGGGACCGTTCATAAACAGCTGAATGTGGCCTTTTGTGCGTTTGATGTGAGCGAGAGCGGGCAGGCAGGCGGAGCAGGCTCTAGGGGGGGGGCAGGCTCCCCATGCCCTTGGTGATGATCAGTGCGCCTCCCGCCCCCTCCTTCACTTTCTCTCTCCTTCCCTTTGTCATTCTTCTCTTCCATCTGGATTTTGTTTCTCTCGTTTTAAGATCTGACAGCCTTAACATTTTTTTGCACGACTCTTTGTTTGTGTAATATGAAAAGCTGCACGGCCACGTGGACAGGAGAGCTCATGTAATTGCGTGTATGTAATTGAGTAATTGTATTTGATTGAATTCTCTTCGGCCTGTGGACTAGCTGGGTTGTGTCCGCGGTGGGCGCTTGGTATCAGCAGCGTTTGTTGTTGGTTCCGTCGCTCAGCCGTCAACATGCTGGACGATAACCCCCCCCCCCCCAATGTGTGTGGGATGCCCAGAGGCAAAAAATCACCCCCACTCCCACAAACACAGACACAGATCCATGACTTCTAGTACAGCCTTGACTTTGGTGAAGGGTTCAGATGGTACTCAGATGGGTGGCGAATGTGGCATGGTCCATGGAGGCTGGGGGGGTGGATTTGGATGGGGGGGGGGGGTCCCGGGGCATATATTCCCCCTTTAGACACATGCGGCGGCAGCTGAAAACAAACACAACCTCCTTTGGTGTCCTGCCTACTTACAGCCCAGCTCTGCTCTTGACCTCACATTAAATTCTCATTACCGCTAATTAAATTAGAGCTTTGTTAGGGAGGAAAATAAAATATCAATTAACGTGATTAGTGGACAAAAAAGAGGGATACTTAGCTAATTGATCAATGCTGAAACAATTCAGTATTTCGGCGCTCATGCTCATTTTAAATTAGCATGTCCGCATTCGCTCACTATTTTTGTGTTTATATCTGTCATTTCCTGCTCCTGTTACCTGTTGTGCTTAATCTTTATAATCTTGTTTTATAATGGAATATGAAAAGCAGAAGGAAGTGCATGAGGACTGCGCACCGTACGTGAATGCAGTCTGCACACACAGCATTACCGCCAAGATCTGCAGTTTGTTCATACTGCGGGCATTTGGATCTCAGAAAACAAAATGTAAATGGACTCGTGAGCTTTCAATGCAGCATACCCCCCACCCCTTCCTGCCTGATCCATATTTTCATTGCCTCATTAAGGAGAAGCTGTGTTCTCCACCAGCTCCCAGGCTGTGTCCAATTAATTTTCAGGAGGGTCTTTGGAGTTGCATTGTCATATTAAGGTTCTGTGTACCGTTCCCATCTGGGGGGTGGAGGGGGGGCTGACTCATCACTGAGATAATGACACGAGAGGCGTGATGTACCACCTTGATAAAAAGCCTTTCAGGGTCCGCTAACAAAGGGCTCCTTTATATCTCACACGTTTATGAGCACGGTGTGCATATGATGCTCGAGTCACAAAGCAAAAACGATGAATTCAAGGTCTGTTCCTTTAGTCAAACTCCCATGCATCTGCCGCTTCCTGTAAAATTTAGCTCAGTCAATTTTGTTGTTTTTGAAATAAATTCAAAAAGGTTTTTATTCTGATTATATCTAATTTATATAATTTTTTCAAACTGTGTGTCAGTCCAGTTGTTAACTACTTGTGCTCTGATATTTTGGAAGCAACGTGGAATGTGTCAAAGACGATAGTTTGCTCTTTAGACATAATTCATTAACTTCCTGCTGCAGACATTGTCAGATTATCGGTTGGTATCAGAGCAGTTCATGGCCTTTGTAATTTGGTGTATCCACCAGATTTTATTTATGAATTCATTTATTTAGAACACAGTTTTAACCAATGCGATGTATATTGTTCCATTTAAAGAGGAGGGAATTGGTTGTGATGTTGAAACCCACACCCTCCTGGCCATCTATCAATGTTCCCAATGTTCTCTAGTGTCAGAAGCTGCAGCATGTGGGCCTTGCTGCACCCACATGGTCAGCTTCACTCTCCCAGCTCTGCCTAATCTCACCGGCATTCCAGGCTTTGGAAGGACAGCGCTCCTCCCTCGCATCTCCTGGGAATTCTGCTTTGAGATGAGTACCATGGCATCGTCCAGCCTCCACAGCCTTCAATTACTCCCGGGCTCCAGAGGTAGCGGGCAGCAGGGGAGAGCCCCTCACTGACACCGCTGCCGCGTGGGGGGGGGGGCGCCAAACAGATAGAGTGCCTTTGAAGGCCAGCGTGATCCGGGAGACACGGACGCCGACCTCCATAACCACAACCCTCTGCTCCTGTTAATGACACTAATTTACACCACAGAACCAGAAACTGTCACCAAGGACCAGGTGCTGGCATCTCAACTGTCAGGAAGATCTCTGCTTTTGGCTCAAGTGTGACTCCCCCTCCCTGCTCCCCACCCCACCCCCCAATCACTCTGCCTCAGAGCTGCCTCTAAGAGTGATACATTTGCCGAAGTATAAATTAAGCTTAATTTTAAAATCACTACAGCTGAAATTCTGAACTGAGCTTCTGGAAGTATCTAAAAGGCTTTGCCAAGTCCTTCCTGAACTTTTTACGGCAAAAGAACGAATTTGAAAGAATTCCACTGTTTTGTCACTAAATGTATGTTTTCTAGCCTTGGATAATTTATCATCTCTTTTTTTGTTCCCTTTTTGGATGAATATTGCAAACTGGAATGTGTCTGTTCTCCTTGGATCTTAATGCTCCATTAAGAGTTCAGTCCAGCACTGGTCCGGTTCGGTAAACAGACCAGCAGAAGCTTCCCCCAACCTGCCTGGCCACGCCCATCCACAGCAGGTCAGACAGGAAGTCCCTCCCATCTTCCTGTTTATGGTGACCTGTCACACGCTATCCATAAACGGCTTCACATCATGGCGCAAGCCGAGTGCTAATTCGGGTTCGAGGGGGTGGGAGAGAGAGTGGGGGGCGCTGATTCGGAGGAAGGGGATGTCCACTCCCCGTAGCTATGCTCCCACTGACAGACCGTCACATCCACCCCCCAGCTGAGGTTCAGCTGTACCCGCAAACACCTACAAACCTTACATCCAGCAGGAGAAAGCCTACCCATCTGTCAAAACATTTTAGCCGTGTTCAGTTTGCGAGCTCAGAAATGAAGCCAGGCTACAAACAGTCTGCGCGCGACAAAAAAGGGACGTCGAAACCATAAAGTGACGTGGTAATCTGCTGATCCAGGGCAAATATTTTTATATAAATATTGCTGAAGGTAACTTTGTCAAATGAAAGGCAGAGCTGAGCTGGGGAACCCTTTGGGTGTCAAGCAAAGACAGAATAAAAGGGAATTTAGCGTTGAGTCATCCTGACAGGGTTTGAGGCGGGCGGGCGTTTGAGGAGCCCCGTCATCATTCGCTGATGTCATCGTCTTCAGTGAGTTACTGTATAGCCCGCAGCTGGGGGGGTGATAATTAGGCTACATTCAGATAAACAGTGACCCCTGTGCACGGGTGACAGCAACCAGTTTGAAATGAGGCGGTGAGTTACGAGGTATTAATGTCACTTTCACTTTATGTGACACGGGGGGTTTGGGTGGGGGGAGAGGGCGGCTGAGTATTTGGGTGATGAGGCCCCTCCCTACATGCCTTGCATTTCTTGGATGCTGGAGTGAGCCTGATGTGTCTCACGGCAGTGGCCAGAGGGGGCAGCGGTGAGCTTCTCACGTAGCGTGACTGAGTGCATGCATCTGGGAACTGTCAAGAAGAGGAGCCTTAAAAGGTTACGGCGGATCAGGGCTGATACACGGCAGGCAGCAGGGATGGATGTTGGGGGAAGGATCAGGGGGGTAGGCGGAGCCAGAGGCTGGGCCGTTAGCAGGGCCTTTGTCCTTGGAGTGAAGGCGGAGCCTAATTCTCTGTTTTCAGCTGTTTTAATCCTAAGATTGGCTAAGAAAGCAGACCATTGCAGGCTCATTGTAACGATGATCATTGTTGCTTTTATTATTATTGTATTATTATTATTATTGTTGTTGTTCTTGTTGTTGTTATTATTGTTATTGTTATTATTTATTCAAATCATTTGTATACTTCCATTCACATAGCTATATATTTTACTGAAACAATCTTACTGGTGCAAGGGTACAATGTGAGATCCTAGGGGGTTTCAGCCATCTAACTCCTGTGCTGCCTGCTACCCTCAAAAGGTGAAACACCCCCCCACTTACCTGGCTGATGGTCATACTGTGGAGGCCACCCAACAGACAGAGTGCAGCACAATTCCGTAATTGGAGCAAATTATGAGAAATGGTGGTGGAATTAATACAATGGCCTCTGTTTAATAAGACATGTTAGCTGTGTTGTGGAAAACGAATGGGTAGAATTATCGGTATGCTTATTGGAAATGTGTCGTTCCTCGTTAGTGCAGGAACAGCTCACTCACCACCGGGTGCGGCCTTCGAGCTATCAAGGCAGAGGTGGGGGTGGGGGGGAGGGGACTAATGACTTTTGACGTCACAGACAACCAGAGACATATGTTATCTTAATTCCTATAACCTGAAGCATGCAAGGCGTGGAACGCTGCCCCCAGCAGGCCCAAGCGGGCTCTGCGAGCTTGGTGCTGCTAGGGCGCATTAGACTTTGTTATAGCAACCGATCGCAGGTGGGCAAGAAACACAGGGGTTGATAGGAAGTCATCAATCATGATCATTGTTAACAGGAGACATACTGGGCATGGTCAGGGATATGCAGCTTGCAGATGTAAGTTCCAGAGACTCATATGACTCGTGAGACTCATACACCATGTGAGACTCATACACCATATGAGACTCATGCACCATATGAGACCGGATTAAATTCACACACCGTGTTAGATTCATACACCACGCAAGATTCATATATCATGTCATATTCATACACTATGTGAGATTCATACACCTTTATAAGATTAATACATCACATGAGATTCATACATTGTGCGAGATTCATACACCACAGGAAATTCATACACCATGTTCCATTCATACATCACGCAAGATTCATAAACCATGTGATATTCATACACCGTCTGAGATTCATACACCATGTCAGATTCATACACTACATAGTGTTGTAGTACTCAAGATCAGTCTCAAGACCACTTTTTTGCGGTCTTTGTTTCCTCTTGAAATCGACTTTCTTTTGACTCAGTATTGGCTCGGTCTATAGTCAAGTCAAGACCACTCATCAAAATCAAAATATTTATTAAAATGGCGTAATTCTCATCTGTCTGTTAACACAGTATCGTGATTTGGTGTAAAATGTCCTGCTTCAAAGTTCAAATGCAACCAATAAAGTGTTTCTTATTTGACAAAATGTTTCAGTTGTAAAGAGGCATTTATACTGAAATTTTAAGAAAAAAAGTCCCTGGTTCAAACTATATTGTGACACAAATTTTAGGCCAAACTGCCGCGGAAGTTGTAGGAAGATGGTGCCTTTGCTCCACATTTTATAGTGTGTTTTGTTATGTAGACTCAGAAATGGTCTCACCCTGCCTTGGTCTTTATCACGGCTCGATCTTGCCCTTGCTTGGTCTTGTGTCGGTCTCACCCTCCCTTGGTCTTTGTCATGGCTCGATCTTGCCCTTGCTTGGTCTTGTGTCCGTCTCACCCTGCCTTGGTCTTTGTCATGGCTCGATCTTGCCCTTGCTTGGTCTTGTGTCCGTCTCACCCTGCCTTGGTCTTTGTCATGGCTCCATCTTGCCCTTGCTTGGTCTTGTGTCGGTCTTACCCTCCCTTGGTCTTTGTCATGGCTCGATCTTGCCCTTGCTTGGTCTTGTGTCCGTCTCACCCTGCCTTGGTCTTTGTCATGGCTCGATCTTGCCCTTGCTTGGTCTTGTGTCGGTCTCACCCTCCCTTGGTCTTTGTCATGGCTCGATCTTGCCCTTGCTTGGTCTTGTGTCCGTCTCACCCTGCCTTGGTCTTTGTCATGGCTCAATCTTGCCCTTGCTTGGTCTTGTGTCGGTCTCACCCTCCCTTGGTCTTTGTCATGGCTCGATCTTGCCCTTGCTTGGTCTTGTGTCCGTCTCACCCTGCCTTGATCTTTGTCATGGCTCGATCTTGCCCTTGCTTGGTCTTGTGTCCGTCTCACCCTGCCTTGGTCTTTGTCATGGCTCGATCTTGCCCTTGCTTGGTCTTGTGTCCGTCTCACCCTGCCTTGGTCTTTGTCATGGCTCGATCTTGCCCTTGCTTGGTCTTGTGTCCGTCTCACCCTGCCTTGGTCTTTGTCATGGCTCGATCTTGCCCTTGATTGGTCTTGTGTCCGTCTCACCCTGCCTTGGTCTTTGTCATGGCTCGATCTTACCCATGCTTGGTCTTGTGTCGGTCTCACCCTGCCTTGGTCTTTGTCATGGCTCGATCTTGTCCATGCTTGGTCTTGTGTCGGTCTCACCCTGCCTTGGTCTTGGGTTTAGGTAGTCTTGACTACATCGCTAACACCATGTGAAATTCATAGACAACGAGATTCATTCACTGTGTGAGATTCATACATTGTGCATGATTCATACACCACATGAGATTCATGCACAGTGTTAGATTCATACACCACATGAGATTCATACACCATGTTAGAGTCGATGTTAATGTGAGATTCATACACTGTGTGAGATTCATACACCATGTTAGATTCATACAACACATGAGATTCACACACCATGTGAGATTCATACACCACGAAAGATTCATACGGCACATAAGATTCATACACCTTTGTGAGATTCATACACCACATGAGATTCATACACCTTTGTGAGATTCATACACATGAGATTCATAGACCATGTCATATACATACATCATGTGAGATTCATACAAATTTATGAATTTAAGGAGCGTCAGCGGGTCCCAAAGTGGTGCATTTTTATTTTTTTGCCTTGGTTGTCAGTCATTTACTGGCAGGTGTGTGTCAGCGGCACCCACATGGACACGCCAGCAGAGACGCCCACGGTATCACTCTGGCTGCGGGGACTTACTTATGGGCGGTCGTCTAGGTAACTTGGAGGGGGGGGGGATCCATCTATAACCCTCTGACGACTGACAGCTGTCAACTCAGCAGCACACACTGGTGATATTCGTCAAGTGCTATTTCTGTGGCTGACTTTATCTGAGTAGTTTTTGAGAAGGAAAAGGCCCTTTGTATTCATACTCTATTGGGGGGAATGAGTTGTTCAGGGGGCAGCAGGCCAAAGCCCAGACTTCCAGCTTCCACTTAGCAAGTAAGAACACCTTAATTAAATCACATTAAAATCTCTATTAATTACATGAAAAATGATTGTAGTGTTTTGATGCTATTAATCTGACATGGAAATTGCTGTATCAATAAATCAGGGTTAGAGTAAACCACCCTTAAACAATAAAAATTTATTATAATTGATTAATTAAACAATTAACAAATCGGTTAATGTGTGGGGTGACAGGAGCGAGCGGTGCGTGGAGCATCTGGGGTATGGTGAGCCTGGTCGGCTCAGTGCCGTAATTCACCTTAGCGTTTACATTCAGTGCATGAGCAGAGAGCGTTAAGGAGCATACACAGGGTTAACAATGAGGTGTCACTTTTACAGCTGTATAAGAAAGGCGAGGGGGGGGATATGAGCAGCATCTGGCCAGGCCCAGACACTAACCACGAAGAGGAGGAAGTGTGGAGTCGGGCTGGAGCACACCGGGCTGGCGGGGCCCAACGTGGCGGGGCCCAACGTGGCTGGGCTCAATGTGACGGGGCCCAGCGTGGCGGGGCCCAGCATGGCGGGGTCCAACGTGGCTGGGCTCAATGTGACGGGGCCCAGCATGGTGGGGCCGAGTGTGGCGGGGCCCAACGTGGCAGGGCTCAATGTGGCGGGGCCCAACGTGGCGGGGCCCAGCTTGGCGGGGCCCAACGTGGCGGGGCCCAGCATGGCGGGGCCCAGCGTGGCGGGGCCCAACGTGGCGAGGCCCAGCGTGGCGGGGTCCAATGTGGCGAGGCCCAGCGTGGCGGGGCCCAACGTGGCGGGGCCCAGCGTGGAGGGGCCCAACGTGGCGAGGCCCAACGTGGCGGGGCCCAGCATGGCGGGGCCCAACGTGGCGGGGCCCAACGTGGCGGGGTCCAATGTGGCGGGGCCCAACGTGGCGGGGCCCAGCATGGCGGGGCCCAACGTGGCGAGGCCCAGCGTGGCGGGGCCCAGCGTGGCGAGGCCCAGCGTGGCGGGGCCCAACGTGGCGGGGTCCAATGTGGCGGGGCCCAACGTGGCGGGGCCCAGCATGGCGGGGCCCAACGTGGCGAGGCCCAGCGTGGCGGGGCCCAGCGTGGCGGGGCCCAACGTGGCGAGGCCCAGCGTGGCGGGGCCCAACGTGGCGGGGCCCAACGTGGCGGGGTCCAATGTGGCGGGGCCCAACGTGGCGGGCCGAGTGTGGCGGGGCCCAACGTGGCGAGGCCCAGCGTGGCGGGGCCCAACGTGGCGGGGCCCAACGTGGCGGGGTCCAATGTGGCGGGGCCCAACGTGGCGGGCCGAGTGTGGCGGGGCCCAACGTGGCGAGGCCCAGCGTGGCGGGGCCCAACGTGGCGAGGCCCAACGTGGCGGGGTCCAATGTGGCGAGGCCCAGCGTGGCGGGGCCCAGCATGGCGGGGTCCAATGTGGCGGGGCCCAACGTGGCGGGGCCCAGCATGGCGGGGCCCAACGTGGCGGGGCCCAACGTGGCGGGGCCCAACGTGGCGGGGTCCAATGTGGCGGGGCCCAACGTGGCGGGGCCCAGCATGGCGGGGCCCAACGTGGCGAGGCCCAGCGTGGCGGGGCCCAACGTGGCGAGGCCCAGCGTGGCGGGGCCCAACGTGGCGAGGCCCAGCGTGGCGGGGCCCAGCATGGCGGGGTCCAATGTGGCGGGGCCCAACGTGGCGGGGCCCAGCATGGCGGGGCCCAACGTGGCGAGGCCCAGCGTGGCGGGGCCCAACGTGGCGAGGCCCAGCGTGGCGGGGCCCAACGTGGCGGGGTCCAATGTGGCGGGGCCCAACGTGGCGGGGCCCAGCATGGCGGGGCCCAACGTGGCGAGGCCCAGCGTGGCGGGGCCCAACGTGGCGGGGCCCAACGTGGCGGGGTCCAATGTGGCGGGGCCCAACGTGGCGGGCCGAGTGTGGCGGGGCCCAACGTGGCGAGGCCCAGCGTGGCGGGGCCCAACGTGGCGGGGCCCAACGTGGCGGGGCCCAGCTCCTTGACTAGCGAGTGAGCTTCCATGGGACAGAGGAGTCACTTAAAAATGGATTCGCCCATCGAGGCCGCGTGGTGGCGGCTGATGGATCGGCACCGCATGGACTGTGTTAAATGAGGCGGTACCATTCTCCAGCAGCCTCTGGCATTCCTTTGGGCGTGTTGTTTGGACTCGGGCCCGGGCCGGGTCAGCCTCCGAAACACACTGTTTCTTTTTTATATGGGAGATGAAATGGGGGGAGGGGAGGGAGGAGGGGGTGCTCCCACAACTGTTACAGTGGAACTGTTTAGCCCTGACTAAATCGAGGCCTGAGAAGACGCTGTGCATTGTGGGATTGCTACCCCAGGCTGTAATGCATCAAACATTAAAGGCAATCGCACAAGCAGGAACTTGGTACTCTAACGTCATGCGACTTTGACCTGAGCCCCACCCCCGATCTTCTGTATAAAATTTAAAAACAACCCCCCCCCCCCCCCCCCAAATGCCTCTGCACATCTAACACTTTGCACATCTGCTGCAGAACATGGGGGCTGGAGACGCGATGTCAGTGCAGGGCCCGCTCTCCTGGTCACCCCATCACCCACGCCCAGTGTCTCCCGAGCACTCGCTTGCTGATATATGATGGGCCGCTGATTTATGGGCTCTGCTCAGGATTAAGCAGCATAAATTATTCTTATTTACTCTCCAGGTGATAAAGATGCCGTCAAGTAATGTCATTTGGGTATAATTTTTATTGAACAAATGAAAATTGTTATCAGGAAAATGCAGGTCAAGTTCATCAATTAAAAGGGTTTTTTTTTCTCCCTAAAAGGTCCCGTCGAGGCAAACTGCTGTTGCGAGTGATTGATTTTATTATTTGCCAGGCATGAGGTATTTCATGTTTTAGCGTGAGTAATCTGATATGTGGATATTGACGGGGCAAAAAACGTACCAATTTAACAATAATTAACCCTGTGACAGCCAGGTCTCTGAATGCAGTTTATCGTTGCCCTGCCATACCGCAGGGCCTAATCCAGCCTCAGCCTTCACGGACCTAAATTAGCCTTCTCATTTATCTTAAATTTATTATTTAGGCAACGTTTCGCTCCAAGTAATGCTGTTGGGTTTTAACATCCACAAGGGCCTGGTTTTTTAACCATTCTGCTTGATATCAAGCCGCGATTAGCAAAAGAGGGGGTCTTCTGCGTGGGGCCACAGAGAGTTACCACGACAGAGGGAGTGGGGGGGCGGGGGGGTGGTGGTGGTGAGTCTTGCAAAACATGTCATGTTACGCCTACCCGTGTCTCTGTTTGCTGCCAGGAGGTCCTCTGTTGGACTGCTGTAGCCTGGCCTCCCATTACGTGACGATATATTACAGATAGCAGCCGGATAGCAGTGTCACATGTGAATAGCATAGCGTCAGGTTTAAGGCTACAAACACTGCATTGCTACTGCCTGTCTTTGCGCAGAAGAGCAGAAATTGTGGCTAAATTGCATTTGACATCAGCGGGGACACAGCCATTGGAAACATTATCAAATATCATTTTGCACATGTGATTAAATAATTATACTTGTGTGTTGTGAGATTTTAGTTATTGATTTACTTGTCTGTGTGGGTGTGTGGGGGGGGGGGGTCGTTTGCTGGTCATATGGATGCTGACTCTACTTTATACTAGATTTACCTACATGTACAAATAAAGTAACCTGAACCTGGCCTGAGTTTCTCCAGCTGCGAGAATTACAAGAAAATGCTGGGATGGAATCATTACAGTATGATAGCAAACAGGATGCTGGAGATCAAGAGGAGAAGGAGGGCAGAGCCTCATGTGCAGCTGTCAGGACGTTTAGGCGACTGGCGCCGGCAAGGAGCCCGTCGCTCTCGATCCCGCGTCGTCCGCATCACTGCGAATATCCTAGAACAGGGATCTCCCTTCAGCTCTGTCACAAAGCCAGAAGCTAACCCTTTATCATTGGAAATAAAGCTTTAAAAGTAAATAGATGCACATGCGAGACTATTCCATCACAGAACAGAGGCAATCTTTGCTTTTCTCTTTAATTTTCCTTTATTCTGCCTATTTTTATGTGTTTGTTCCTGTCATGGGACTTGGTACATTGTCTGCTGAAAGCAATATAGTTCTCCCAAGACAAACTGTTACAAAATAAAGAAGAAATCGACCAGACATCTGAAGTCGGGCTTCTCATATGCACACAGCCCAAGCAGCCTCACAGATCTAAAGGCCATTTGTTTCAATCAGTCATGAAAAATGCTGGATAATGAATTTTTACTGTAAACACTCGTAATGCATGATCTCTATTTTTTCGTTTTTTTTTTTTTTTTCCCAAAAAAGTCATTGTCACTTAGTTCATGCTTATTTCAGTGTGATTTCTTTTCCCGCAGGCAGACAGAAGCCTGACAGGACAGCACTGCCCCAGAAGCTTTGACTTATATTCGATAATAATAACAGCATCGGTAAGGTCTCCGCTCTTGTACTCACTACCACACGTCCGGCCTTCTCTACTGGCTTCTCGCACCGACATATTGATGAATGACAGTCTGCCTGCCGTTTGGTTTGAAATGTCGTTTATTCGATGCAACACACCTCAATTTGAATTATTGGCATTTTTCCCATTGCCCAAGGCCTGCAGTAAGACGTGTGTGTGTGTGTGTGTGTGTGTGTGCCGGGATATTTGGACAAGATACACATTTCAGAGTTTGCTAGGAGTGACTCATTCATACTACTGGCCTCCGACCAGTAGGTGTCCATGATGCTAAGTGGGAAGAAAGGCTTCTTCAATTACAGCCTCTTCCTTCGGTGGGAGAATGTAGACTACAGCCTTTGCTAAAATGTCATCTCCCATTTTCCTGTTCCATCAGCATGTCTATTAAGTGCAAATTTCAGAAATGCTACATACAGGTAGGAAGGACTTGATATTAATGCTGACATTTCGCTGAAGCCCTCGATAATGTAAAAGGAGTGCGATCAGTGGCTGTTAAGTGTATTCAGGGTGCTCCTCAACCTGACCTTGGTACCAGCACGTTTCAGAGAATCCCTGCGCACTGCACAGTGAACAGGGGGCAAAGACAAAGTGTTTAAAGTCTCCCATCCTCATTGCTCGCATCCCGAGAAAAAGAATGAGGATCAAGGGATGTTTTAAAGATAAAAAAAAAAAATAACAGACGAACGAGGGAGAGAATAGAAGTTGAATATATATTTCAGACAATAGAAAAAGATGAAGCATAGGGGAAAGATTCTATTACGGCTGAGACAGTTACAAACACACTTCTGTGCGGAGTAGCCTTTGCTGAAAAGATTGATGCAATAAGGGCTGACCTTGGCTTGGTGCTGGAGCCAGTGATGTATGTATGAGCATCTCCCTGCTAAATGGACCCAGATTTGTAGCACTAATATACATGGAAGCCCAGTACTGAATCTGCCATGGCAATAAATCAGCAGCCACTTTGGGTGTCATTTCTGGTTTATACTGTACTATTGTTCTATCCCTTTAATTCATGTCACCATCATGGGTTCATCTGGAACGCTTTTATATAATTTTCCACCAAAGATACCTGACAAATCGGATCAAGAGAGGCAGCGGCGTTAACGGAGCTCGGTGACCGGATCGCATCACAGCGCGCCGTCCGTCCCCAGAGCGGGCTGCTAGTATGCTCTGCTTCTCCACCGCTGTCTCGCTGCATCGCAGTGTCCAGGCTCCACGCGCATCGCAGTGTCCAGGCTCCACGCTAACGGCGAACTGCAGATAGAAGCAGACCCAGAACCTGCCAGGGCCAAAGGTCCCGTCGCCTTTCAGTGGACAGACGTCCCGGATCGTATTATCCACGTCTTCCGCAAGACAAACACCCCCTCCGCATACAAAAAAAAAATTTGTATCTTTCTCGTTAAATGTTCACGTATACCGTCTGATCCGTAATTGTCAGCCGCGGCTGTAATTCCATCCCAAGGGTGGTGCTGTTCCATGATCATCCATCAGCGAGTGGGCAGCCCACACCAAGCTGATCTCACCCCAATTTGTGTGTGGGGCCATTCTGCAAACCATGCTTGCCACCATGTACCGCTTATGTATGAAGCATAATATTCACTTTTTGTTTAATAGGCAAATTCCCAGATACAGAGGCTACGCTCTCACGTTTGCTCCTGCCCTCCTGCAGAGGGCGCTCTCGCCCAGGTTGCAGGCGTGACTGGTGGTTATTAAATAAGGGCCTGTTTGAGAGGCCCGGTGGTACAATTTAATATTCCTACTCCAGGACTAATGGTGGCGGGAAAGGGGCTTCCTCTGCTGGGCTGTTGTGATTCGCTGGAATCTGGGCTGTCGTTGTTCATGCGTCTCCGCTACGGGGGAGGGGTATGAGGTATGGGTGGGTGGGGGGCAGAAACAAGGTTAGTTTTACACTTTGATACATGCTTCCTATTTTAATTCATTCAATTTAGCTACAGGTGAAGGATGCGGCTGGATATGGGAGCGAACATGTGTGCTCTGCGTTATCTCCGCCTCCCTGCATCCCTCTCTCCGTCCTGACAGCCGCCACTTAAAGAGCCCATGTGCCCCCCTCCTCCACTGGGGTGGAAACACAAGCCGTTTTTATTTTCTTCTAACATCCGTATCAGCCTTTATTTTGTCCGTTTTGCTCACGTCCATTTTTTCCACTCTCACAGGTCTGTGGAGGTTTGCTCGCAGTGCAGCTGCTTCCTGTGGCGGTTATTCATGGATAATCAGCGACGCTGGGACCTGCGTGTGATGAAGGCGCCGATTCTGCATGATCGCTGGCCTCCAGCCGAGGGCGTCACATGTTTGCTCTCCTGTCGTGGTCATCAGACACAGGCACCCTAACCTTCATTTCTGGTCTCCTGACAGCCTGGTGCTGACTGAGCGTCCGCCGGACAGGAAGTGAGCATCGGCCTGAAACGTCGGCCCACGGGCTCCTGACACCTATCTGCAGGGTCACGAAAGTCCGGCTGCCATATAAATTTCCATCTATCGCATTTTTCGTGTGAGATGGATGTGACCATATGTCCATGTGAGCCTGAGAGCTCAAACCCGAGCTGTACCACCACATGTAATGTAATGACATCCAACACCATTCAAATCTCCAGCTAATCACCAGTCGTCCTCATTCACAGGTCAAAGGTCATCTCCGTTTGTGCCGTGAGGCTGGAGCCCATTCCGAACCTTACGGGGGCGTCAAACGGGGGCGGCCATCGGCTTCTTGGGCGTCACATGCACCTGGATTTCTGCAAACTATCTCCATTGCTGGTCCCCATGTTGTGCATTTGAGCTGAGATCACATGGACCTGGTCATGGCTGTCCCCCCACCCCCCACTGTACCATGTGTCCATGAAGCTAATCACAGAGCCAGAGCAGAATTCCTGATCCAGGAAAACCATTTCGATCAGTGCTGACCTTCTCTGTGCCGTGACCTTGTGGAGAAGAGCTCAGGCCAGGAGGTCTCATGTTTTCTTGTGGACAGAGTAGATAGGAGACGTGTGTGGGGGGGGCGTATTGTTCTCAAAAAAGCTACACAATACGTGTGATTTTCCCAAACAATCTGTCAGCTGCTATTTTTTGCCCTTAGCTCCCCCATTCGCCAGTTTTACACCCTTTCCGGATGTAGTAGCTCTGATCTAGCAGCAGGGTGTGAAACAGGTACATCTACTGCTTTTAAGAGGGGGGGGGTCCTACTTCTTTTTTTTGCTCGCTGCATGCAGAATGGACGCCGCGAAAGAGTGAAATATAACAGCTGACACCGAGGGCACAAAGGGAGCCTTTGTCTCGCCGCCGCCGCCCCGGTGGAGAAGCCTAGAATTGTGGCGACGTCACTCCCAGCCCAAAACCCCGCCGCTCCACAGTCACGATAAGTCTCCCTTTCACTGACGAGCCTCTTCAATTCCGCCGCGCTGTGAAAGTTATTTAATCAGCCTTACAGTCTCCTATTCACAGCATATTACCCTATGATCTTTATCAGAGCGCTGATGTATGTATGAAGGCGGGGAGGGGGGTGGGAATCAGAGGGCATGAATCAATGAATTATTAGGACTCGGGAATGGGAGCAGTAGATATGGATTTGCTAGGCCTATAATATGTTTGCTTTCGCCGTCTTATCTTGCCTGACAAAAGTGCAGCTTATCGGGGCTCACATGGAGCTGCACAAACAAAGAACAAACGCAGACCTTTCTCACTGTAAAAAAATTCAAAACAAAAAGTTTTTATTTATTTTCGCTCTGTGGCATCCTGGCAAAATGGAAGCCACTGCTGGTTAAGGTGATCTGTGCGGCGGATGTGTAATTTGAGCACTGCATGTTCGCCTCTGTGTTAAATTGTTTTTTACACCAAGTGATCAATGTGGTAATACTGTAAATGTTTTGGACTCAAACATCAGGCAGTACAAATGTAAGAGTTAGTTTAACAGAGAGCTGCGTGTTGTGTAGCGTGTGCTCATGCGTGTTTGTGTCCCTCGTGTAAGACACAACAGCAGCCCCTACTGAGCCGGTCACGCTATTGCACACTCACCAGCACCCAGGCCGTGTCAGTGGTGTGAGCGGCCCCCATGCTGAACCCCCGCTCTCTTTGTGTGTTGGAGGTGTCCCAGGACAGAGCAAGGCCTCAGCCAGAATTACAGCATGACGTTGGACAAACACGTTGGACTGCATGGAGCCATCGGCGTACATCACAATGACATCACCCCCCCCCCCCTCCCCCAAGTTGGCGAGCATCCTCAGCTACGGTGTGACATTTCTATTTCGCTCAAGTTTAATCTCGGGCTTCTAAATAAAGCCGCAGCCTGCAGGGCCCATTGCGACTGCGAGCGAGCGCCTATTTTAATCACTGGGAATTAAATAACTGCACATTACAGCCACGCTGCATTTGACAGCGGCCCCCACGACTGCATTGCCTGCCCCCTCCTCCTCCCGACCCCCCATAGTCAAATAAAGAGGAAAGAAGAAGTAAAGGGGGGTGGGAAGGGTGGTGGTGTAAATAAACACAGCGGTAGAAGTACAAAACATAACCAGCGAACCCTCACAGACCGGAACCCCTCCACGCAGCTCCTGTCCCAAAACAGTCGGATTGCGTCAATTCAATTTCAATTCAATTCAATGTAATTTTATATAGCGCCTTTCACAACAGAGTTGTCCGAAGGTGCTTAACATGGATGTGTTGTGATACATTAAACATCATCATGTGCACCCCCCCCCTCCCCAAAACACGGCCTTCGCTTTAATTACATTTTCCTAGCATCCTGCCCACTTGTTCCGGGTTCGACATCATAGATGCCGGCGCTCGAGAAGTTCCGCTTGTCTTCCATTACCCCCCCCCCCGCAGATACTGCCTGCTGGAAATACAAAATGGGAGTGACTATTGGTCCTTGCAGCCCATCGCACTCTCCCTCCCACCCTGCCTCCCACCCTCTCGCCCGCCCTCTCTCTCTCCCTTTTTCCATTTTTAATGATATGCATTGCTTCTTACAAACCAGATCTCCTCTAAGATCTCATTCCTTTGTTGCACTGGGGCCGAACACTATGTTAACCTAGTAATTGGCACTGGGCCTTCCCCATTATATGACTCGCTATCGAGCGGTTCTACATGACTAGTTAGAGAAGATGGCATGAAGATTAATGAAGGCCAGTCAGTACAGGAGGGGGTGACATTCCCCGCACTCGCACGGAGGAGATACCGCCCCCCTCCTCGGCCTTTCTTTTTGCCCCCGTTTTGTATTGCCGACTTTAACCTGTGAATGCCGGAACCTTCCGCTTATGCTACGTGCCGCCCGCTGCCGGGCCAAATGCAGGGGCCACTGCTCTAGAATAGACTTTGCGGCAGGATCCGACACAGCTGGCAGTGGAGCGAGGGCCCCAAAAATTCACTGACGTGTTCATTCATCGCCTGCCCCCCCCAGACCTGATCTGGTCTTCCCCATCCTTACCTCTCCCACTGCGGCTGAAACTCGGCTAATAATAATGACACTAACGGCAAAATTCACGGCAGGGGCCACGCCGGAGAGTCACCAACCACATGCCATTATGCACGTCAACAAAAATTTAGGGACGTTCCTCCAAGTCCCCCGACCCCCCCACACCCCACACCCCACACCCCACACCCCACACCCCACACCCCACACCCCACACCCTGCTCCCTGTTGGCACAACCCCACATGCATCTTCAGCCACCTCGGTCAATCCATCTCGCTAAATTATTTCACGGAGCAGTGAAACGGCTGCAGTGTGAAGTAAATACAGGGCAGGGCATGGGGGGTGGGGGCGCTGTAATCAGGTAAATTAACTAAAGCTATCAAAAGATTGCAATAACACTCAGCAGGACTATAAAGCAAAGAGCCTGTCTGTGCGCTTACTGTGACACACTTCAAAGGGTCTCGTGATTTATCTGCTCCCCCCCCCGTCACATTGATCTGCACCAGGGGGTCTGCCCTCCCCTCCACCCGCCACTTCAGGAGGGTCTCTGCGACTTGTCCTCTCGTCTTCGATAAAACACTCAAAAATGAGCAGAATAAAATTAAAATGGCATGGAAGAGAAAGATAAAAGTTGAGAAAGATTTTGTCAGGGGTTGAATGAAAACAACATAACATGATTCAGGTTGAAGTACCCCCCCCCCCCCCCCACCAACTCAGGACAGAATTCAGATTAAATGGATAGCATGTGAGCTTTTACAAAAATGACCCCTGTCTCACATCGGCCCCCCAATCATCATTACACCTCCATCGACGTGCTTTGTTACAGTAATCAGCGACAAGAAAATGTAATTGTCACACTTAATAGCGAAGCTCACAGCTTCTGATTTGCATGTGACTGACCCCCCCACGCCCCAATATGTCTGCCTGCTCGTGTCCTGTGAAAGGGGAAGTGTCGCTTTCACGCCGATGAGCCTGGCCTGGAATGTCCTGAGTCCCCACAAAGTCCTTTTTCACCTGCCCTCTCAGATCACTTAAGGATGAATGAGAAGCGCGGTACGCAGGGGCTGTGCTCCTCCCGGGGGCTGTGCTCCTCCCGGGGGCTGTGCTCCTCCCGCTATATGGAGGCGTCACCCTTTTAACAAATACGTTCCACGGTCCTATTAAAAAGGGGCCTTCATCCGTCCTGTCAAACAGCAGCCTAACAGGATTTTTTACCTTAATTAATCTATCCAATTAAAAAAAACAAGCAGAGGAGCGGCATACAGCAAGCTCGCAGTCGCCGCTCTTGGGGTCTGAGCGGGTATGACATTTACAAGGCGCGCCTCTCATCTGCACAATGGCGTGATTGATGAGGTGCAGACACGATGATGGAAGCCAGTGCCATGACGAGGCACTCTTTAGCATCCTCTGATTTATTTATCGCCCAGTTCTGTGGCTGGTGGGTGCCGCAGCATGCGGGGGGGGAGGCTAAAGCTGTTGACATACGTGGGGGGGGTTAAACAGGGGTGCGTGTGTGGGTGTGTTTAAGTCGGGGGTGCTCGCCTTTTTCTCAAACACGTTGCAGTACATTCTGCTTTGTTGTCGTCCGTCGGGCAGTGTGGCGTGCAGTTGCTGGCCAGCTCAATGCTCATTCGCAGGTACTTATTCAGTTTCTTGATGGGCATCAATAGCAGCTGAGAGTTGGGGTGCCAGGTAGGCAGTGATAGATAGATAGATAGATAGATAGATAGATAGATAGATAGATAGATAGATAGATAGACAGACAGACAGACAGACAGACAGACAGACAGACAGACAGACAGACAGACAGATAGATAGATAGATAGATAGATAGATAGATAGATAGATAGATAGATAGATAGATAGATAGATAGATAGATGCGCTGCCAGCGCATTACCTGCGGAAGCGGATCCAGAAAAAGGCCACAAGCTGTGGCAATTAAACAGTAAAATACGGGTGACGGCAGCAAGTATCCGACTCGGATGAGTGTGACGGGCATCCCAGGGGTCCCAGCGTGGGGTGTCTTCCCTGCCACTAATGCGGCGTTCCGCTTTTATGAAGCCTCTTTGGGGGCATCGTATCTCCTGCTGCGATTGACCCTAGCGAGGACCCAGAGGAAACCCTTAACATCTGAGGAGAGTCGCGTCAGAGCAGGCAAGAGGGAGTGGGGAGAGACAGAGAGAGATAGGGAGCGATAGAGACGTGGAGATAGGGACAGACAGAGAGATGGAGGGAGATAGAGACAAAGAGAGAGACACAAATAGTGAAACGGGGAGAGAGTGAGAGTCAAAGAGACAGACAGAGTGAGATAGAGAGTGAAACAGAGAGAGAGATAGAGTGAGATATGGAGAGAAACAGGGAGGATAGAAAGACTGAGAAAAATGAGAGAAAAAGAGGGAAGGACAAAGAGAGAAAAAGAAAGAGATGGAGAGGGATAGAGAGAAAGAGAGACAGAGCGAGAGACAGAGTTAGATAGAGATAGAGTGAGCTATAGAGAGAAACGGAGAGAGATGGAGAGAAATGAGAGAAAAACAGAATCCGCTGGCCTAACAGTGGTGTGCTGCCTGTACCTGCAGAGGGCGCCCTTCCAGACGACCTCGCCTTCTGCTCACCACACCGGGCTCTGGGTGCTTGGCCACTGCATCCAGGTCAGGGGTGTGTCTGATGTTTGTGATGTTTGTGAAGAGCTTCTGCATGGTCTCCTTCTGGGGGGTGCGTTTACTTTGATGATGACCTCCTAAACAGACCCCCCCCCCCCACAAATGACCTGTCCACCCCCGAGAGTCTCTGCCAATCACAACTTCATAAATTTAAAATGGGGAGGGGGGGGGCTCATATTACCCTGATTCCATCATAATTTGGCTTTGGGGGCAGCTTTGGTAACATGCCCATTTTGTGTGTATCATGGAAACAATAACTGATCCGTGTGGAATAATGGAATTAGGATTGACCTCCTCAGGACCATCAGGATTAAAATGGGGAGACTGTCTGCTCTGAGCTCTATGTCGCCCCAGAATAACAAAGAGTTTCAAATGTGTATGTGAGTATTTCAGCTCTCGAGTTTATTTTCATTGTATTTTTAAATAAAGTTGTTCACCCTAATACAAATAAGCCCGGTCTCTCCCAGGGGTGTGGCTACAGATTGTCTGCTTACCCAATTCCCCCCCCTCCCCACCAAATGACAACTTTTACCATCACGACCCCCCCCCCCCCCCACCCCCCACCGTGAAAATCTTGGGCCCATCCTTCAGATTTGTTCGGGCGCCAAAACTGTGGGAAGTAACAGGAATTAAGCTTTTATTTAGCACATCAGAGTGTGGAGTGTGTGTGAATCCTGTCGCCGTCGTTCGATCCGCACACCCTAGCAGCCCCACGCCAGTCAGCCAATCACAGGACATGGCTTAAGCAAATGCCTCGGTCGTCTTTTGGTTAAATTAACTTCTTTTAAGGTTTGTTTTTAATGAGCTAAACGAAGAGGGAGGCTGCCGGGACGTGGGACGGCGAAGCCGGCATGACAGCGCCATCCACACCATCGCCCTAATGAAGTTATTCTTACCCTAATGAGTAGATGCACCAAACGCTTGTCAGAGGTAATGACGGGCTAACCTTCTCCTTGCAGGAACGTGCCGTCACAGAGTCGCTATTACTGCCCTTCTCCAGGGGGGTGCATTTTCACCTCTCAGACACACTCCCTCCCCCCACCCCTCCGCCACCCGCCATGTTATCTGTTGTCTTCACATTGTTGGGATGGGAGCCCAGACCGTGAGACGCAAACTAAGGGAGTCGGTGCATCTCAATAGCTCATGAGCGCCTCACGGTGGGAGCAGGGGGTTGTACCTGTGCCTGAAACGGACTCATAAGGACCCACTGACGTCCAGCATTCCTGCCTCTCTCACCCCATACCCCACCCCACCCCAGCTACAGCAAGTCAGAGAGCCGGGGCTCAGTTACTGTATCAGGCCAAACCAGGCACATTCTAGGATTTTTTTTAAGTTGGGGGGCATAAGGGGGGTTATATTTCAAACTGAAGGGGAACAACCTTATTATTAGTCACTGATATGCTTTGAATTAGTGAGTGACGGAGGGGTCACTCTGGGGAGGAATCAGCTTTCAGTCTGGGCCAGTGCCCCTCTGCCCCCACCCTGCATACACCCCTGAGTAAGGGATTTGGACGTGTTTTTCATGTTTTCTGTTTTCACCGGCTGGGGATGGGCAATCCTGTGAGGTGGGTGGGGTCTGTGCTGTCGGAGGCCTCTCGGTCTGCCGTCCCGTGGCTCTGTCCATTCGGAGCCTGCCCACCCCGGGGGCTTCACACCCCAGCAGCCCGTACTGAAGGTGATGGGTCTCCCATTTCTCGCTGGTTAACCAGTGCCACTCTGGTGACCCCCCCACCAGCGCTGGGATGAGGGAGGAGCTGTCGGGCAGACAGATGCTTAGCGATTCCCCCTGGCCCCAGACCTTTATCCCTACTTTGTGGATGTTGCTATAGAAACCAAGCAAACCCTTCAGAGGAGGGGGCCCTGAGCACATCCCTCGATGTACTCTTAAGTTCGCGAAGCGGATGTCAGCACCAACTTTACCATCTCCTTCCATTTAGTATAATGCTCATGTCTCTCCAAGCGGAATGACGCTGCAGGAACTGAACCACAGAGGTGGTTAGGGGCAGTTAGAGGTCAAAAGGGGGCAGGGGCCATTCTCAAAATTTTTAAGTTGGGGGCATAAGAGTGGCCATAAGTCATGCTGGGGGGGGCAACCCTATCATTAGCCAATGATATGTTTTGATTTGGTGAGTGACAAGGGAGGGGACACTTCCTGGGTCAATCAGCTTTTAGCTGGGGTCAGTGCCCCTGTGGACCCACCCTTATATGAGTAGATAGGGGCAATAGAGACAGCTAGAGACTGCATGGGTAGTTAGAGGCCATTGTGGCAGTTAGAGGCAGCATGGTTAGTTAGAGGCTACATGGGTAGTTAGAGGCCATAGGGGCAGTTAGAGGCAGCATGGTTAGTTAGAGGCCACAGAGGCAGTTAGAGGCTACATGGGTAGTTACAGACCATAGGGGCAGTTAGAGGCAGCATGATAAGTGAGAGGCCACAGAGGCAGTTATAGGCTGCATGGGTAGTTAGAGGCCATAGGGGCAGTTAGAGGCAGCATGGTTAGTTAGAGGCCACAGAGGCAGTTAGAGACTGCATGGGTAGTTAGAGGCCATAGAGACAGTTAGAGACTGCATGGGTAGTTAGAGGCCATAGAGACAGTTAGAGGCAGCATGGGTGGTTAGAGGCCATGGATGAAGTTAAAGACGGCACGCATAATTAGAGACCATAGGATAGGTTAGAGGCCATGCAGAAAATTAGAGGCCATGTAGACAGTTAGAGGCAGCATGGGTAGTTAGAACCCATAGGAATGGTTAGAGGCAGTATTGGCAGTTAGGGGCCATATGGTTGATTCAAGGCAATAAAGCTGGTTAGAGGCAGTAGAGATGGATAGAGGCCATATGGTTGATTCAAGGCAGTAAAGCTGGTTAGAGGCAGTAGAGATGGATAGAGGCCATATGGTTAGTTAGAGGCAGGAGGAAAACAAACAGTGATCTTGCATGATACAGAAGAACACGGTGCTCGATTTCACTTACCTGAGTGCAGCAAATGTCGGTGAAAGATAAACCAAACAAACAGAAAACATGGATGCAAAGCACCCATATTAGATATGCTGACCAAATGGACACTGTTCGTTTGTAATGTATCTCATAATGTCTGCAAAGATGTGAATCAATGAATAATGTGCCTTTTGTGACAGCTATGTGCTGCTGTAAAGGAAAATGCATCCAAAGGAGGGTTACTCAAGATGACCTGCACAAGCCGAGGGGGGGGCAGTGCTGCCGTTTATTCATTTGGGAAAATGTCATCTTTTAATGGGATGAAATGGCTGTGCAGACCTGAATTCCTCGCTGCCCTTGTCCAGGTCGGAATCTGGGAATGGCAACAGGGATATGTCGACAGGGTGTCACGAGGCCAGCCCTTCAAGGGTTAACGGAGGCTTTTACACTCGGGGGAGTGACAAAAAAAGATGTTTACTTTTATTATGTCTAATACGTAAATTCATGCAGGACTGTGATGAACAATTACTTTAATAATTGAGCTTTCTATGAAAAGATTGATTGCATAAAAGCTGTTTTCTGTTGAAAATCCATTAGCGAGGAGCCCATTCCCCCCCCGGTTCTGACATATTGTCTTTGTATTAATTTTTATTCCCAAAGATGCATGAGCCCCAGCGTTGCCCTTTCTGAAGAACAGAGCAGGAGACTCAGGAAATGAAGAGTATCCACTTAAATCCTATAATTGATTATGGCTGACTGGCTAAAGGCTGGAATGCGAAATCCTCCATTTGGGAATTGGAAAGTTCACATGTGTTAGCTTCTGTTTGTTTCTCGGACCTCTGACTTACACCAGCGAGTGTCTGTGATGGGGGGGGCACCCACAGAGAAGATCGGAGGTGAATAACGTGAAAACCGAAAGCAAGCTGCTTATCTCCTTGGGTCAGTCCCAAAATAGGCCCAACCTCTCATGCTGATCAGCTGAAACACATCACAAACACATCCAATACACATCAGAAACACATCCAATACACATCACAACCACATAAAAACACATCACAAACACATCCAATACACATCACAACCACATCCAAAACACATCACAAACACATCCAATACACATCAGAAACACATCCAATACACATCACAACCGCATCCAAAACACATCACAAACACATCCAATACACATCACAAACACATCCAAAACACATCACAAACACATCCAATACACATCACAAACACATCCAATACTCATCACAAACACATCCAAAACACATCACAAACACATCCAATACACATCCAATACACATCATAACCACATCCAAAACACATTACAAACACATCCAATACACATCACAAACACATCCAATACTCATCACAGACAGATCACAAACACATTCCATTTACCTGCTAATTAGCCTTCAGTTGGGACATTTATGTAGATCTTTTAAAATAGATTGAACACCAGCCGCCACCAGAGACTAATCTGTCACACACGTTAAAAGTTCTGTAAGGGGGATTTATGTTAATGTGTAGCACATCGTAACGACCTTTACTTAAGGATCCACCGAGTTCTGATGCCATACGTTTCTGGCGTAATTCAGGACGCCAAGGTGTTTCAATAAGAATTTCTCATTCATAGATTTTTTTTTTTTGTTAGAAGCGAAATAGTTCAGGGTGACATGTTTGGTCACGAGAAGCATGACTCACATTCTAATTGGGGGGCGGGGCAGTGGGGGGGGGGGGTTGTACAGAAATGGACCTCCACCCTCCTTACCGGCCAGCTTTTAGACCTTCAAGAACTGTCCACCTGAGTTATCTGCAGATGCCACAGAGAAACAACTGAAGTAGCTTAATGTGAAACCCGGCATTTTTATCAGCAGTGTGGGAGAGAGTCTGAAGGTTAAGCGACGACCTGCCTGGGCACCATGTGATACAACCAAGCTTAAAGTCAAATCAGGCTTTACTGTCACTTCAGGAATACTGTCACATGCAGGCAAAATAACTTGGTCTGAAACTTTACACAGAACATTCAGGGTAGCATACAGGGTCAAGGCCAAGAGGCATGACCGAAAAGCTGATTGGCCGCCGGAGTGCCCCCTCCCCTGTCAGTCATCGATTCAAAACACATACCCCCTTAAAAAAAAATCCAAGGATCACCCCTAATAAAATGACAAGTCAATAAACAAAACAATAATGAATTGAAAAATAAATATGCGAGCAGGGCTGTGCAGTGTGAGTTTGATTGAATGATGATACAGTGGGCGGCTGCTCAGTGAAGTGCAGTGAAGTGCAGGGTGAAGCAACACTTCCGATGTCTTGAGCCTTCTGTTGCCACTGTGCTTCTCTCCCAGTGTTCATTCCCATTACACCAGCTCACGCTCCGCTACTCCGATGGAAGGTAAAACAGCAGGCTCCCCACCGCCTGCTCTCAGCTCTTTGTCCTTGACCGGCGGAGGCTCAGTGGGCGTCCGCCTCGGTCCCGGCGCAGCGCGTAATTAGCACATCGTCATTCCACGTCCGCTAGAGGGGCGTTGTGGGAGACAGGGGGCATCGGAGGTCACCTCCCGGTCATGGCGGCCGCCTTTCCGCGTCAGAGGGCGTCACGATGCCGGGCGGAGATTCTCTCACCTATTAGAGATGTCAGTGGGGGGACTCGAGATGGGAGGCCACGTAACATGGTGATTGATTCCGCGTCTCCGGTGTTGTGATGCGTGGGGAATTTGAACTTTATTAAAAAGTGATTCCGCTGCTGTTTGGCCCCCCACCCCAACCACGGCTGACACAAGGAGCCTTTGCCTTCGTCTTGTGCCCGTCGCCCCCCTCCCCCCATGCCGCCACGCTGGAGGGACGGCCCCGCCGCCATCTGTCTCCCATCCTCCCTCGCCCCGGTCCCCGCAGCGCCTGACATTGTCCTCGTCTCTTTGTAGGTCGTCCGGTGCGTCGGCTGCCTCGTCCCGCGGTTCGTGACTGCGAGACGCTCCATCCGCGACCTGCCGGCGCCGCCGGTGACCGACCTGTCCGCTGCGGTGATGCCGCCAGCAGACGGGACCCTGTCTCATACCACCACGTCGCCTAAATCGTCCACGTTGCGCGTCTGTCACGCACGGGGGGGTCGGCGGCAGTGGGGACACGTGAATCCGGATGCCTGACGGTGTCTCTGCATGGAAAAGCATAGAGGGGCCGGGCATGGAGGACAAGGGAAGGCATGACATGGATGCAAGGCATTCTGGGAAATCTGTGGGCATTAGTGCCTAGTATGGCTACAGACAATGCAGTTTCGTACGTGGCCTACTTCTCAGGACCCCTCGCCTCATTCACTCCACTTAGCCCCCTCCCCAGTGGAATTAGCATGGCCCCCAGGCTAGTCTGCTCCCCCCGTCACTGACACTGGCCACACCAATGCCCCCCCCCCCCCTTAGCGTGACTCTTCCCACATGGCCGGGGGGTCAGTGTAGAATTAGCTCAGAATGTAGGCCAGGGTGGTCAGACACATCGTCAAACCTGTCACTCGAACGCCAAATAATCCACCAAAATTAGCAGCTTTGGAGCCTTAAGACATGGTGCCCATTCATTATGCTGCACTGGGGGCCGCAAACTGCCACACTGTAAAACCGTGCATTTTAGCGTGAACATGGATCAAATGCAGCAAAGGTGATGCAGAGAGAACAGATCCTTTGGTAAATAGCTCTTCTCTTCTGAAAGGGGCACCAAGCTCACAAAGGTCACAGCAGGACCCCGAAAGACAATAACATCTTATCATATGGTACATCGGGGACAGACAGGGCTAAAAAACGCATGGGGAAGCACGCAAAGGTAGGTATGACATGCCGTCCTGCTGGGCCTGGCGTACTGAAGGTATGACACGCCGCTAGGCCCTCTGTGGACATGCCCAGAACTCCAGAGGGATGTGAACAGCACCGCAGCGTTCTGGAGAACTGCTGCTTCACAAAACCATGCCATTGCCAGAACCACAGCGATCCGCAGAAGCGCGCCGTGACGCACAACCACAGCAATTTGCAGAACCATGCCATATTGCAGAAGCACAGCGATTTGCAGAACTGCGCGATTTTTCAGAACTACAGCAATTTGCAGAGCTGTGCAGCACCTTTAAGGGTCAGCAAACTGGTTAGCGATGAAAGTTGTTTTTTAACTGTTTGTATTACATCACGTATTCTAATGACTAATTATCTCTCTGAAATTCTATATTCCATCCTACATTTTAAAGAAAATGGCATAGTGTCAGACTGTCTCTATTTGTCTTGCTAGTATATAAAATCCATCCATCCATCCAACCATCCAGCCATCCATCCAATTTTCCATATCCTACGCAGGCTCCCAGGGGATATGAAGTGCGCAAAGAAGTATTGCGATTTATATGTTACATGAACAGCGATAGACACCGTAAAAACGCTGTAGACTCCGCCCTTATTGCCTGGTCCCACCTAGGAGAGAAAAGCGTAACCCAGCAAGGGTCCCGACTTTTATAAGCCATGAAAATATTTTGTCTATTTTATGCTTCGAGCTATAAAAAGTCATAAAGCAGACTGGCCGACGGCACATTAAAAAGCACACGTGTTTCTCAGCTCTGTGGTTTGTCTGCCGGAAGCCTGGGCTGGGGGGGGGGGGTCACTTTTAACTTTTGATTCCCACATTAACCCCCCATTAAAAATTATCTCTGTTATTATCACCTCAGGTTCCAGCCAATAAATTGTGCCTTTTACGAGACGCCCCGGAGCTGAGCCCCCCCCCCCCTGCACCCCAACCCCCACACCATGGCATCCACAACATATGTTCTGCTTTAGCAGCGATGGCCTGGGTTCAGTCGCCATGCTAACCTTTTGCTTGCATCAGCATCAGGGTGTAACCACGGGAACCGCCCTTGACTCAGGTGCCAGGCCCACCAAAGAGCTACAAAACCAGCCCTAACTAACTGTCCTTTCTCCCTTCAGCATCATGCTCACCGAGTTATGCAGCTGAAAATAAGATCACGTGGCTGCAAGCGGGGGGCTTCCGCTGAAGGGGGCGTCACAGTGATGATTCTGCTTGCCACGGTAACGTCCCTAACACCGCAGTACCCTTAATTAAAGTACCGATGACAATAGCAGCAATAAGTCAATTTGGTGGCACACTAGAGTGCACACAGTGATGTCATTTGCATGTGGGGGTGGGGGGAGGGGGAGGGAGGCATGAAGAATGAGAACCAAGCAAAGTGTAAATGGGCCGAAGCGAGCCGAACCGACCACGCTTGGGGATGCAGAGCTGAGCGTTGTCCTCTCTCAGACTGTGACATGCATTCAGGGTGTAGCCTCAGGCCCCCACCTCTGAGTGGGTGGAGCTAGTGCATCATCTGGGAGCCCACAGTGCATCCTCCAGGGCAGCAGAGAGCCCAGACGAGCCATTTGGGAATATGGTGAGATGCTTAACCACTTTTCAACACAAACTTACAAAATAAAGACTAATCTTAGACGGAGCCTCCCGTGGCTATGAGGTAATTAACACATTTTTATCTTAAAAATAAATAAAGGGTGGAGGGTTGGTGGGGAGGCAGCTTAATAGGATGCCATAGACAGACGCAATGCTAAGAGCATCCCGCAGCACGGGGGAGCCGAAGGCACAGCCTTGGGGACACGAAGAAGACGAGAAGCTGAGCGTCCAGGTAAGGGCGCTGCCACCAAGCTAAACGCTACCAGCTACCTGCTGTCCCCGTCGCTGTGACGTCACGACACACCAGCTGGGACAACCGGACACGGCAAAGGCTGCCTGCACCCCCATCTCCTCTCAGCTCTCTGAAAACAGCTCCTCACTTTTCAAGGGGTTCTGTTGATCACAGCGGTCTCTCATTTTCACAATTACAAAGGTCTCATCAAGCTTTGCTGATCGATAAAGTCACATATTCAGACTCTGCTTGGGTGCGGCTGCATGTTAACCTGAGCTGTGAGGTTATGAAATAAGTTTGTGTGGAGACGTGCTTTTTCTAATTAAAGGCTGAGGAGATGCTGGTCTGTGCTGACCGGGGAAATGACTGCAGCTGGCGTTGGGGAGGTCCTCAGCTCAAACAGAGCATTAATCCGTGAGCAGGCGAGCGACACATGGGGGGGTCGAAGGATGTCAAGCCACCACCGACTCAGACTGCGAGCCCTGACTGAATGTGGGGGTCAAGGTCAAAGGTCAGGTCCCTGCTGTCCCCTGTTTTCTGTTGTGGATTAATGTGGACTAAGGGATCTCTCTCTCTTTTTTTTCCTTCTGAAAGGGGGTAGGGGGGTGGGGGTGGGTCGGAAATGAAGGCCTGGCCTTGACAGCTGCAGCAATAAGCTGAATAGATGCCCTCCCCAGTGCAATTAAAGGATCCCTGATTGCGATTCTCTAGCCATCGATTGGAATCGTTCACTTAATAAGCGCTGCCTCTCATCAGAACCCCAAGGTCCAGCCGTCCGCAGCCTGCCAGACCCGGCAGAATTACGCCCCCCGGGGGCTCAGTGGGTATCGCTTTATTCCGAGGCGCAGAAAGATCGGGGCTCTTCAGTTTGCAGGCATGTTTTTCAATATGACCTCATTATTGTGGCTTGTGGGCGGAGTCAGGGAGGAATGCCAGTAATATTTACACATGGGGGATGGAGGGGGGGGCAGCTCCTGGGGAATATCCCGGCAGCACAGAACAGACATGCAGGACAATATAGGGAATGTAAGACCCAGAACCAGCAAAATATCCTCAGATCTGCCTCTGCTCCAAAGGCAAGGAGATGCTACCAGAGACAGTTAGCAAAGGGTAACACCCCCACCCCAACCCATGCACACCCCCCCGCGCCCCGTGTCCCCCACCAGCCACAGGGACCATCCCATCTCAGCCGCAACAAAAGTCCAGTTCTCTGGTTTTTCTTATCACACATATTTTTATGTATATTTATTCATTCACTTAACGTACTTTTTCAGAATGTTTGCGCGCTCTATACTTTTTAAAATTATACTTTGTCTGTTTTGCACTATTTGTTTATTTGTCTGCACTTTACATACCTGCCTGATGATGCCATATGCTGCATGCTGTAGATCTTATCTTATCTTATCTTATCTTATCTTTGTCCACATCCTTGTCCTTCTCTTTTGTCACCCATTGGAGGCACAATTAGATGGGAGTGTAGAGCAGTGCACCCTGAGAAAGGGGTCTGAACAGGGAAGCTGAGGAGAGCATTGTGGGGGGGCTAGGGGAGCTGGCGGGCGAGCGGAACAGCAGACTGTGTGTAAACGCTCGCTGGGAGACGGCCAGTGCGACACTGCCTCCTCCGGCAGCACGGTCCGGCCGGGGAGATTCACCCTTCACAGATCACGCTTCCCAATCATACACCTGTTTGGTCCGGCGTGCCAGTCATGCCCCCCCCCTGTCACCCCCCCCCCGGTCGCCCCCTCCCCGGGATCAGCCATCTGAAGAAGGAGCAGGCTGTCCATCTCACTGCCCTGCGGCTCTCAATGTGTTCAGGCCCCGGATGGGAAACTGGGGGACAAAAAAAAGCCAATAATAAATAATGTGGCCTTTTTTTGGGGGGTGGGGGGCGTGTGTCTGTGTGCTGGGGAGGGTTGAGGGCTGGGCTGGAAGGGTATGACCACAGTACATCTCCCGCATCTCAGTTCCGTTACCTCAGTGTTCGTTTGAACATCCTGCGGTTCTCGCGCCATCAGAAGGGCCTGCGTGCCCCCGCCCCCCCCGGCCCCCCCCCCCACAGATCTGCTAGGCCAGTTCCATCCACACTGAAGGGCGGGGGTGAGCAAACTCCCTTTTCCGTTGTATCGTTCCCAGCCTGAGGTGTGACAGTGGAACCGAACATGCCGACGAGCCCGGAACCCAGAAGCCCAAATGGAGTGGAGGGGGTGTCATAAAGGGAGAACCCCCCAGGCCCGCTGGACCTCCGGGCTGTGATTGGTGCCGGGCTGTCCGGGGTAAGGGGAACTTTTTAAGATGTCAATAGGAGGTGTCGATAGCATCTATCAGTGGGGTCAGCAGAATGGGGGGGCTGAGCCTAATGCCCCCCCCCCACGCCTAGACAAAGCAACTAACATTTGCACCGGGGCAGCTAGCCTCGTCCTCACCTGTCCTCTGTCTCCTGTCCCCCCTCCCCTGGTGCTCCACCCTTCAGTTCAGGGAGAAAAGGCCAGGGGGACACCAGGCACGGAGCAAGGGGGGGGGGGGATTGCCAGCAAGGCCAGTGTCGGCTGGGTATCTTCACAGTCTTTAATATCCTGGACCCACCTGGGCTCAGAAGGGAGACTTCTGTCCAGCCCCCCGCCTTACTCAGCCTTCCTGGAGCCAGGTTCCGACCTATTGGACCCCTCCCATTGTGAGAAGATGAACGATGACAGAGAAATACGTGTGAGTCACGCAGACGCACACACCGGCACGCACACACCGGCACGCACACACAGGCCGTGACCCGTCCAGAGGACGAGCAGAACAGGCATGGTAATTAAAATGCAATCTCCGCTGCCACCCCCCCCCCCCCCCCCCCGAGAGTGCGGTGGCAGCGGTGTCACCCGGGGGGCTGAGGGGGGCCACCTGTGCCGGCCACACCACCTGTGCCATTGCCTCCGTTCATTAAATCAGGTATTTATACTCCCCCCGCCCCCCCCGCAGCCCCAGCCCATTCCTCACGGGCCCCGTGGCGCCGGCCTTTATGAGAATTAATGTGCCGCTCTGGAGCGGCGCCGTGTCCCGGCCTGCCGGGGGACAGTGTCCCCGTCCCTCGCTGTCATATCCAATCAGGGCACTGCACCGAGCGGGGTGGCTGACAAACAGGCTGCGTCCCCCGCAGTCTGCAGGGGGCGCTCCACCAGGTTAGGAGCGCATCGCTTATCGCAACAGCCCGGCGGCATTTAACTCCCGTTAGGTTTTGATATTACAGTAGCATTACACAGCCCGGATGGATGGATGGATGGATGGATGGATGGATGGATGGATGGAGTACCGTTACAACTTTTCATGAACTTCAGACTTCAATAAAAATAGACACTAAACAATACCATATGTTTGGACCAGAGCTCCTATGTTGAAATGCAAGGGAGCTTCTCTTCTCCGAAGGTGACGGGGAGACGGGTAGATCCAGCCAGTAGGATGGAAGTGAACAGTCCCTAGGGGGGACTGTGGGGCACTTTAACACCCCGATCCGAATCATTCAGCACCTCCAATTAAACCCAAATATGCAGGTCCCAGCTCTCATCTTCTTATGAGTCTTTAAGCAGCGGGGTAGCAGGGCTAGGGACATTGTGCCCTGCCCCCCAGGGGATCGGGAAACCCCAGCGACTGCCTCAGTTTGTCACCTATAAAGACGGCCAACGTTTACAGGCAGATGTTCTCTTAAGGGCTATTTTCCTGTAATCTTACTGTAAGGTTGCCTGGAGCCACTTAGGGTGCAGCTTGCTCTGAACTTTCGCCCCTTTTTGAGACCAGAAACTTGATGCCATGGCAGGTGAAACCAACCCATTCCAAAGAGGCATACTGCCGTTCTTAGGGGGACACAAGGGCAGCTGAAGGAGTTCTGTGATTACGAGGAGAACGTGTGGCTCTGCTCTTCAGTTTGCAGAGCGCAGGAAGCATAGTGGGTTTTAAAAAAGGACCAGGTGAAAATGATAAGGTAAGAAGCTTAAAGGGTTACGGTTGAGGTCACCTGACCAAAATCACATGTCTAGAATATGGGTGATGTGCTATAGAGCTGCACGGGGCTTTGGAAGAGGCCTAGAATCACATCATCCCCTGGTATCCACAGGGCACCTCCGGCCCGGCCCGGTCCGCTCAGCGCCGCCTGCTCACACAGGGCACCTCCGGCCCGGTCTGCTCAGCGCCGCCTGCTCACACAGGGAACCTCCGGCCCGGCCCGCTCAGCGCCGCCTGTGCACACAGGGCACCTCCGGCCCGGTCCGCTCAGCGCCGCCTGCGCACACAGGGCACCTCCGGCCCGGTCCGCTCAGCGCCGCCTGCGCACACAGGGCACCTCCGGCCCGGTCCGCTCAGCGCCGCCTGCGCACACAGGGCACCTCCGGCCCGGCCCGCTCAGCGCCGCCTGCGCACACAGGGCACCTCCGGCCCGGCCCAGTCAGTCCCGCCTGCGCACACAGGGCACCTCCGGCCCGGCCCGCTCAGCGCCGCCTGCGCACACAGGGCACCTCCGGCCCGGCCCGCTCAGCGCCGCCTGCGCACACAGGGCACCTCCGGCCCGGTCCGCTCAGCGCCGCCTGCGCACACAGGGCACCTCCGGCCCGGCCCGCTCAGCGCCGCCTGCGCACACAGGGCACCTCTGGCCCGGCCCGGCCCGCTCAGCGCCGCCTGCGCACACAGGGCACCTCCGGCCTGGTCCGCTCAGCGCCGCCTGCGCACACAGGGCACCTCCGGCCTGGTCCGCTCAGCGCCGCCTGCGCACACAGGGCACCTCCGGCCCGGCCCGGTCCGCTCAGCGCCGCCTGCGCACACAGGGCACCTCCGGCCCGGCCCGCTCAGCGCCGCCTGCGCGCACAGGGCACCTCCGGTCCGGCCCGGTCCACTCAGCGCCGCCTGCGCACACAGGGCACCCCCGGCACACACCGGCTCTGGCCGGACTGCGGCGCATGCAGACGTATGCACGAGCAGCCGCAGTAACGGTGCTGTCACTATTCATTGGAGCACCGCACTTCCGCCATGGAGGAAAGCCGGCGGCCGGTGCCGTTCCTGATGGAAAACAATGAGCGTGATTTGTGAGGCTCCGCCGCGGCCCTAATCTCATCAGCGTAATGGGATTATATTTCAGATCACTGCTCCTTTGTTCATTACGCATCTAAACTCCTCTGACAGACTGAAAAAAAACAGCAAGCAGGAACGCCCGTGTCCACTGCCGCCCGTTCTGGCCTCGCGCTCCATTAGGCGGAGAGGGGGGCAGAGCAGCCTCGTCCCGCCGCCCGCTGTAATTCGCTCGTTTATCCATTTTTCCAGACGAGTCACAATAGATTTTTAACGACCACTGTCTGACCTCCCCCAGGTCCCAGCAACGTGGGGGGTTAATAAAGCTGAACATGCCGGTCCCGGGATCGAGGTGCTGCGGAGCACCAGCCCAATCACACGGAGGCAGCGCCCAATCAGGGCCAATTTGGCGGTGCGGCGGCGCTGCTCTCCGGAGCTGCACTGTCCCGCTTAGGCGTCAATTGCATGGGTCTCCGAGGGACAATTAAAACCGTGGTGAGCTGCTCTCTCTCCTTTTCTCTCTCCTGTTCCCTCTCCCTTTCCTCTCTTTTTCTTTTTCTCCCTCTTCTTTTCCTCTGTCTTACTATTTCTCCCTTTACCTCTCTCTTTCCCTCTGTCTTTCTCTCTATCCCTTTCCCTCTCTCCCCCTTTCCCTCTCTTTTTTTCTTTTCCCTCTGTCTTTCTCTCTCTCCCTTTCCCTCTCTCTTCCTCCTTCTCCCTCTCTCTCTCCTTCTCTTTTGTCCTGCTCCCACTCCTGGCATCACCTGCAGCCACAACAGGCACAGGCTGGCAAACACCCGCCTCCCTGCCCCCCCGTCTCCTCCCCGAGTGGGAGCGTACTCCTCCAAGGCACCGGTCGCTGCCAAACCCCGGGCCCCCCCACTGCCACAATCCAAATCGCTCCCCCCTCCGTCCTCTTGGCATAACGTTACGCAAACAGATTATGGCAGGGGGGCAGCGTGCTTCTCGTCTCCTTCCCTGTACACACACCCCCCCCACACCTTTCAAAGGACAATCCTAAAAACTGCTAACAGACACCAGAAACAAAAGACTGAATTTAGCACAAGGCATAGTCAGAGAGCCCCCTCCCACATTGCCCCCCCCATTCTTTGATTGGGGTAGTAAGTAATAATTCACTTGTGATGAAAGGCATGAGTGTCTGACTTCAGGGCGTTTTGACCATGGACCTTTCATAAGCCATCAGCAAATCGAAGCGGGGGGGGGGGCGGCTTTATAACCACCGTAGGACCATGTGTGACCACTTGCATGTTTGACACACCCCCTGCTCCCACCCGGCATGGATCTGAAGGCAACGAGTGATGCACCCTGTCGCCCCCCGTCTGTCCAGCACACAGGCGGCGAGGGGGGGGTTGAGACAGGGCCCAATGAGGGGTCAGCCCCTCTGACTTATCACTGGTTTTCGAAGGTGCTGCCGCTCCCCCTCCCTTAACCACCGTCCAAATGGGCTTGTTTCAAGTTCAGCCACATTGATTAAAACATAACAGAACAGAAGGTACGGTAAAGGAGAGTGTAAATGACGTCTGTGCTGTGTGAACGTGTGGCTCAGTGTGCAGGGCGCCGTCGTTAAGGGCCGTCCGTGTCCCGGCCCTTTCCTCACTCCGACGGCTATGAGTCCCACATTCCAGGCCCCTCCCACACCGCTGCTCAATTACACTCCACTTAATTCTTTATTGTATTTTTCCTCTTTTTCTCCCCATTTTTCTCCTCACTTTATTGTTCATCGCATCTCAGAGCCTTTTGTCAGGGCCACTGGGGAGAGAGCAGAATCACAAACTACCTGATAATTAGCAAAGTTTGGAAGCCTACTAAAACCCTGCGCGTTACAGGGCTGGGGGGGTGGGGGGGGGCTTCTCTTAGCAACTAATTAAGTCCGCCTCTGAGGTTTCAGACAGCTACGGCAGTTAGATGCTGCAACAGCGAAATTAAAGAGAAAAGGCGGGGGGGGGGGGGGGGGTTGGGTGAATAAGCCCCCCCACTACCCCATGCAGAAGAATAAAAATGACACCGGCTTTCCTGGGGGGTATTATTGGTTCACACTTGAGCGGATTTTTCAAATAGAAATAACAGTGGTGGTCACCATTACGTGCCATTACTCTCTATTCTTAATATTCTTTAATTATTATAACGTCATTATCCATATCTGGCAATGTAGCATGAAGAAGGAGCAGCCGGCGGGGGGGCAGCGGGTATTAAGCACGGCTTTTTAATCTCCCTGTCGCTGAATTAAATCCCGTCTGAAAGGCGGTGATATGAGAGGCGCTTCCACGGCAGTCATCCCTGCTGGCAGGGGGCGCCGCTTCCCCAACCTCCCACACGCCGCCGCCAGCGTCTGCCGCAAGACTCTTTGCTTTAGTTTTTTATTTTCAACGCTGCGTATTCGACGGCGGACTGACGGTCACGCCACATCAATGCCTCGCGCGCGGATCAAATTACCACCGGTTGTAGGAGGCAGAACCAAACTAGAACTGGAACAGCGAGACTTTTAGGCAAAGCATCTACTGCAGGGTGGGAGCGAGGGAAGCCAGCAGGGGCCCAGCCACTGACCGGGCCCCTAGGCCGAGTTCAGGTGTTAACGGCTCCCACAGCGCCCCCTGCAGGGTGGGAGCGAGGGAAGCCAGCAGGGGCCCAGCCACTGACCGGGCCCCTAGGCCAAGTTCAGGTGTTAGCGGCTCCCACAGCGCCTCCTGCAGGGTGGGACCTGGCTGTCGCAGCCCTCTTTACCTCCCTAGCAATTAAGGGGGCTGAAGTCACCGATAACAAGCTGAAAAATGCCACATAATTAGGAACACAAGTGGCGGCTGAGCGCCATTATCGTCAGGAGGACAGCACCGTGTAACGAAGCAATTATAAACAAGAGTCGGTGTGTTCCTCGTTAATTTTGGCTTTTAGGGATGTGAGACGGCAGGGGGTGGGGGGGGGCTTGGGGGGACCCACTTGAGATAGCCTCTTTAGCAAATGAGGACCCCCGAGTGGAGGGCGGCGGGGAGGAGCCGGCCACGCAGAGGGGCGGCCTCACACCTGACTCTCGGCGCCAGCCAGGACGCGACCCTGAATGTACCGGCACCCTGCTCCCATGACTGAGGACCCAAACACCACCCCCCTACTATAATCCCCTTTCAGACCATTGCTGCAATTAAAGCAGGAGAAAAACAGGATAACATGGCAGAATCTTGAGCACCCCCCCCCCCCCACCCTGCCCAGGCCATTGAAAGCAGCAGCTGAATTTCACTAAAACATGAGTACTCCCCGGCGGGCTGCTCACTCACGGCCTCTTCCTATCCTCTACTTCCCCCTCACCCCCGAAATCGCCGGCCATGGGGCTCGGACACAAAACCCCGCTTCCCCTATATTACTGCCCCCACCCCACATTTACCTTCTTATGAGGGGGTGAAGGGGGCCACCATCATTTCAACCTTTAATAATCATACAGCATGAGTCTAGAGTAGAAAATTAGGTGTGTGCTGTGAGATTATGCATGACACACACACACACGCACACACACACACACACATGTACGCACACAGACCTGTACTCATACTGTTGTGGGGACTGTCCCTTCATTTCTATAGGGAAGAGTCTAATCCCAACATGATGACCCTAACCCCTACCCTGCCCTAACCCAGCCATAAGTAACCAAACAAAAAATATATATATACATACATATACACACACACACACACACACACAGACACACACACACACACACACACACACACACACACACAGACACACACACACACACAGACGCATTCCTGGCCTTAGATACATTTACAAAGTCTCTGCTTCAAGGTGAAACACTCAAATATACATTTTGGGACTTTCTGACCTCGACGAGCCCCAGCATTTCTCTTCCATCTGCAGGTCACACCCTGCAATGTCAGACCTGGGTTCGAGGGCCACCCCCACCAGTCGATACACCCCAGCAGCTGTGGGATGGGCCTGCAGACAGACAAGCGTGAGGAGGAACGTGGTCGGGAACACGCGTGTATGCTGTCGGGTTGGTACCAGGCTTCAGGTGCAAAACCATTGATAAACAGCGTGATGCCCCCCCCCCCCCACCCCACCTCCCTGGTGCCGGCAGCTAACGATCTAGCTGTCAGGTCCGCTTCGGCGGCACGAGAAGCGCTGCGTGTAGCGCCTGTCACTGGGCGAGGCACCCCCCCTCCGGAACCCACCCCCCCTCCGGAACCCCCACCCCCCCACCCCACTTTGCCAGTAAGTGACGGGAACCAGCAAGGAATGAAAAGAACTAAAGAAAGTGAGAGATGCTCATCATTGCTGATGTGTGTCTGTCAGACCTGGGGTTCCCCCAGGCTGCTGATTCGCTGACTTGCTGACAGGTACAGAGATGGCGGCAATGCAGCTCCAACATGTGAAATTAACAGCATGTGGGAGTGGGGGGGAGGGGGGGTGGCAACAAAGCCAGACGTGTGCGGCCCGTGGTTTACCGCTGCAGGCTGAGCCACGAGACTCTCAGGGCTGCACAATCACCCTCCTGCTGTCCTCTGCCTCTTAGCGCCGTGCGACAGTGCATGGCGGACAGGCGGGGGGGTGTCAGTGTAACATATACCCGTTTTTCTTTATTTGTGCCTTTTTTGTGCGGCATGCATGATGTCGTCATTAGTTAGGGCACCTGCCGAATGATGAGGAGCAAATAAAGGAGGAGTGTGTCTCCTTGGGATGTGGGGGGCTCCTTCCTGGAGTTTCCTGTGTCTCTACCCAGCTGTCGGAAGTGAAGCTGCAGGTGCTCAGGGCTCTGAACATCGCCCGTCTTCTTTTCATTGGGAAATTGTCCCTATGATATGTGTGTATTTTCTACTAACCTACTGACCTCCAGTTCAGTGTCCTTCGAACAAAGTCCCACATTGATCAGTGTTCTGTGATCAGTGTTCCGTGTGGATCAGTGCCCTGTGATCAGTGCCCTGTGTATATCAGTGCCCTGTGTATTTCAGTGCCCTGTGATCAGTGCCCTGTGTATATCAGTGCCCTGTGTATATCAGTGCCCTGTGTATATCAGTGCCCTGTGATCAGTGCCCTGTGTATATCAGTGCCCTGTGTATATCAGTGCCCCGTGTGTATCAGTGTCCCGTGTGGATCAGTGTCCTGTGTGTATCAGTGCCCTGTGATCAGTGTCCCATGTGTATCACTACCCTGTGATCAGTGTCCCGTGTGGATCAGTGTCCCGTGTGTATCAGTGCCCTATGATCAGTGTCCTGTGTGGATCAGTGCCCTGTGATCAGTGTCCCGTGTGTATCAGTGCCCTATGATCAGTGTCCCGTGTGGATCACTGCCCTGTGATCAGTGTCCCATGTGGATCAGTGCCCTGTGATTAGTGTCCCCTGTGGATCAGTACCCTGTGATCAGTGTCCCGTGTGTATCAGTGCCCTGTGGTCAGTGTCCCGTGTGTATCAGTGTCCCGTGTAGATCAGTGTCCCGTGCGTATCATTGCCCTGTGATCAGTGTCCCATGTGTATCAGTACCCTGTGATCAGTGTCCCGTGTGGATCAGTGTCCCGTGTGGATCAGTGCCCTGTGATCAGTGTCCTGTGTGTATCAGTGCCCTGTGATCAGTGTCCCGTGTGGATCACTGCCCTGTGATCAGTGTCCCATGTGTATCAGTGCACTGTGATCAGTGTCCCGTGTGGATCACTGCCATGTGATTAGTGTCAGTACCCTGTGATCAGTGTCCCATGTGGATCAGTGCCCTGTGATCAGTGTCCCGTGTGGATCACTGCCCTGTGATTAGTGTCCCGTGTGGATCAATGCCCTGTGATCAGTGTCCCGTGTGGATCAGTGCCCTGTGATCAGTGCCCTGTGTGTATCAGTGCCCTGCGATCAGTGTCCCGTGTGGATCACTGCCTTGTGATTAGTGTCCCCTGTGGATCAGTACCCTGTGATCAGTGTCCCGTGTGGATCAGTGCCCTGTGATCAGTGTCCCATGTGGATCAGTGCCCTGTGATCAGTGTTCCGTGTGGATCAGTGCCCTGTGATCAGTGCCCTGTGTGTATCACTGCCCTGTGATCAGTGTCCCATGTGTATCAGTGCCCTGTGATCAGTGTCCCGTGTGGATCAGTGCCCTGTGATCAGTGCCCTGTGTGGATCAGCGCCCTGTGTGGATCAGCGCCCTGTGTGGATCACCCCAAGAACAGTGGCTCACAGAATACATTTCTGAGCTAGTAATGAATACTACAGAATACTACACACTAATACACACCACTAAAACGAAGCATTCCATTTTATGTCTTTTTTTTCGTATCAAGGCACAAAAATATTAGGCAGCTCATGAAGTTCTTTTAAGTTCTCCCATGAACCAACTGACATTCAGGTCCCAGTCAACGGCAGGATCCATGTTACACAGGCAGACTAATCGGCTTGGTGGCCACCAGCAGATAGCAGCATTAGGGGCTTTGAATGCCCTGTGATGCTGGAAAGCAGCTTCATCACGAATCTGTAGGCAGGGGAAGCTCTGAATCAACAGTCCGATGTGGTGGAAAGAGATTCAGACCTCTGCTCAAGCACTGTACGTGGGAATGTTTTCCTCCATAAGTCCCACATCACCCTTAGTGTCGACTGAAGCTCCCCCAGCAAGCTTATCACCCTGCCCTGCCTCCCGCCTTTCCATCCTCATGCACCATGTGAGACGATGTGAAATCGGCTTGCTAAGATGGTGGCCCCCACTTCGCCTAATGGGTTGGCCACCCACAGCCAATAATGAGCCGGTGATGTAAGAGGATCGGGCTGTGATGGGTTTGAAGACGGCAGTGTGACGGAGACGGCCTCCTTAGAAACTGGTGGCTCAGCCCTTTGCTGAAATGAGGTCTGCATGCGTAGGAGGGTGAGACACCCGAGGGTGGGTCACGTCAGGAAAGTGGCAGCTCCCAAAATCCACCAAATGGCCCTCTCGCTGCCGGCTGCCCGGGAGGCCCATGGAAGGTTCCAGTTTCTGCCCGGGTGATTTTAGGGGTCACGAGGAGGAGCGCAGGACCAAAAACAGGTGTGTGTGAGAAAACAACCTGCTGAGAGGAACACGGAGAGCGAGTAGGAGGAGTCCACGGGAAGCGCAGTGAGTCTGCTCTACAAGCCTGGATACGGGAACTTTATGCAGCCTTTACGGTGCTAAACATCAAACTCTCCCTGAAAAGAAGACATACATGATAGGATCCTGCTGACCTTCTTGCAAAGGTTCTCACACACAGCCTTTATGTAAACGTGCCCTATGCCTTCATCTGTCCGAGTTTTCTCTTCCTGAATGGTCTCCATGACTCCATCACAGTATGGCGTGAGGGGCGGCCCAGCTGTCAGTCACTGGAACAGCTCACTCCCCAAGACCTGCCTCTTTTTCTGACGTCCCAATCCTCACCAGCATCCCTGCTGATTGATCTCCGGATCCCCTCGTCAGTATCCACGGCATTGTCCAGGGAAGGTTGGATTCCTCTGCCTTTATTCCTTCTTATTTAATGTTGTGGATGAACTCAGCATCAGGTCAATCCGCAGTAGGGTTCCCCTGAAGCTGCGTGCCTGTGTGTCCTAAGCTTCAGCGCTGGGTGGAGGCCGGATGTCAATGGGGTGTCCAGAGGTGCAGGGAGTTGAGAGCCACCCTCTGAGATGGGAAAGGTCATCTCCTGTCTGACTGGCTCGCCAACCCATGCTCTGGCCTGGATGCTGACACACCTGGGTGTGAAATACCAGCCCTTTCCAACGTCCAGCTCAGCTTTACTGTCTCAGACCCTCCAGACAGTGAAGCCACATTTCTTTTCCCAGAAGCCTCTGGGCTCTGAATGACTCCAGCCCCCCCCCCCCCCCCCCCCACCCCCAGAGTCTAACTTCCTGCAAGCTGCTCTCTCCTGACCCTGCCCTGTTAATAGCAGAACAGGCTTCTAACGACTTCTAGAACTTTCTCTTTTTTGTCACGAGCTAAAGACTCGCCTCTTAACACAGTACCTCTGCCCCAGGAATTCAATTACTCTTCTCCCCCAGTGCTGGCGAGCCGGCATTAAATGCACTGCGGGGAGCTGAATTCTGCTTATTGCCTTTTACCTTGTTGCACCTTTAACCCGAGGTATATGCAACTACAATATTTTCAGAGATATTTTTCATGATAATACTTGATAATTCAACTGGGATGAGCTGTTGTTTCTAATTATTATTATTATTTTCTCATTAATATTTCTTAAAAAAGATATTAGATAGAAAGAATCCTGACAGAAACTTTCTTCAGTAGCAAAAAAAAAAGTCACAGGTTTGAATCTAGCTGTATATCTACCACGATTTCTTGATTAGGGTATTTGCAATAGAGCATTTCTGCACCTGCTCCAGCTATTTACAGAGGCTGGACAAAGTAGCAGAAGCAGCAGATGAAAACGGACTTTGACGTTGAGATGAATTGCAATTACAAACACGACTACAGAGATGAGTCATGTTAGACTGCAGGTCTATCAGTGGCACGTCAGCTGTAAAAGAGGCAGACTGAAGAAGCCCAGCAGTCATTGTTCGAATTGCAGGTGATAGTTAGTCATAAAATCTCTAAAATATTTCCATATGTCAAGGGAAATAGTCGCAAAAATCATGGAAGCATATGCCAACCAAAGTATATATGCAAAGATGAGCGGTGATCAGCAGTCAGGGATCATCAACCGGGGCAGAGAAACACATCAGAGGATCATCGTTAAACCCCAGAAATAGAGCAGAACTGAATCAGCAGCACTGAGCTTCTGTTCCCAACTAAAACATTACGTGAGCTTCACAAAGCTGCCATTTATAAACCACTTGTATCCCAGGCCAAGGCACGAGCCATATAATCTGTGGTGAGGGTCATGATGGTTGGGCCCCTGGGTATGTAGTTAGTTAACAGCCTTTGATCATGACATCTGCTGGGATGGACAGCCGTCTCGTGGGAGCATTTTGGTCATAACCAGCTAAACCACGTGTTGCTAGTGGTATCCCTCCCAAACATATTCAGGAGTGGTTTCATGAGGACCAGAATGGATCAAATTCCCTTCCACATACTACCCCATCACCAGACCTAAACATCAGCGAGGCTGTACAGCATGTTCTGGAACATACTCCATGAAGCAGATTTCCAGCCTCACCATCTCTCAAAGATCAGGTAGCTCTTCTTGAAAAACGGTCCAATATCCCAATACACACATCTTAGGAATTATGAGAACATTCCAAAGAAGGATGGAAGTTCCTCTAAACCCCTGAAGGCCCAGATCTTCATTAGGTCCTTGATATTAACATATCATTAAGCATTTCCGCTATCTACCTTCATTTATCCAAGTCTTTCATTCGCATGTCTGCCCCTGTTCCTCCACCCACTCCATCTGTTTGTCCACTTCTCCAGCTGTCCATCTGTCCATCTTCTGTTACTCCATCTGCTGACCTGACAATCCACATGCTGCTCCATCTTTGAAAATTGCGCATCTAGCCCTCCTCCCACAACACGCCGCCCCCCCAAGGCTGCACCCCACATAAGCAGCTTCTGCCCCCTTGTGGAGACACATCATCAGGTGCACATTTCTCCACAAGGTCTGCCTGAACCCTGGGGAGTCCTGCTTTAGTTTTGATGTTGTGTCGTTTTGTGTGGGTGGTGTGTCTTCAAAGCTGCATGTGGGACCAAAGCAAAGGGGGCGATTTCCAAAGGGGACGCAAATCGAATAACATGCAGATCTTCCAGGATGTCCAGAATTCCTGAGAAGTTGACCTGATGTGACATTGTTAGCGAATGGGACACCACATTCTCACATGAGGCGAGCCGGCGGGATGGTTATCTGGGGTGACCCTCATCCGCTGTGGGGTGGAACACCAACAGGGCCCAATCTGACACCCAGGCCACGCTATCTGAAGCCGGTCTGCTTCATTCGTTTATGTGCTTCACACATTCATCTGCTGCCTGCCTGAAGATTTCCAACCAAACACACACCCCCAGAACTGATTCATTTAGCATTATCAGACAAATAGGGCATCACAGATGACCGGCTGGGGAGGGGGGCCTGAACCTACAATTTCAGGAGCAAACTGGCCGTTGTAGCCATCAACTGCAAAGTGTGGCATTGAAGCGATCATAACAATGATAACCAACGACGACAGTGTGAATGGAAGAGTCAACGGCTACTTGAGTGTAAGAGAGCTTGCTAAACCTCTAACATGCACAGTAACGGCACGCAGGTCGGAGTGGGGGGCTGGGGATCGCACCTGCGCTTGTCAGGCCGCCAAAGTGGACCGGGTAATTGCCGGCTGATTGTCGCCATTAACGTCTGACGGCGAAGTACTTTCCATTCTTGTTACGCTTTCCACTTCCAAGCCATAATTTGGTGCTGCAGCCCACACCTCCGCACGGGGGTGATTAGACCCGATTAAGCCGCCGCCGCCTTCCTCTAACGGAATAAGCCTAAATTAACAAAGCGGGCCACAGATGAGCAAAGGTAATTGACACCTGTACTGTTTAGTATTGACACGAATGATGGAGGCGGGAGAATAAGCTTTCGCTGTACAAAATACCCATAATTCCTTTCAGTATATACATGCAGATATTTTTTGTAACTCTGTTTCTTGGAAAGATTCTTTACCAAATAGTCTACAAAAGAGAATTTAAGCATTCAATGCTCCATACGCTCCAAGTCACGCCAACATCTGCAGAAAGGAGAATATCAGGATATTCCATTATAATGACGACATTAACCCTAACCTTACCCCTAACCCTACCCCCTGGCCGGACCTTTTACACTAAGTACTGGTATTGATAGCACAAAAAAATAAGAGGAGTGAACAGACTATTAGGCCTGTTGGAGGCATTGGTAACACAGTTCTGCTGTCACAGTTATCATGATATCGGGGGAGGTCTTACGTTACAACCTCCCCCGAGTAAGCTCCCCCTTCCCCTGTATGGCCAGCTCTTCACACAGCTGCCTGGGATCGGCTCCATGACCGTGGCTTCATGCCAGCTAGCCTCTGGGAGAGCCGAGATTGAGTCCTGGGTCTCCCTCCCATTGCAGGCGGGGGCTGAAGCCACAGACGGAAAACAAGGCATGGGCCACATCGCCATGGCGCCATGCTGGAAATGGAATGTGGGCCACATCAATATGGTGCCACGGGGAAAAGAGTGTGGGTCACATCACCACAGGCACGTGGGAATTGTGGTGTGGGTCACATCACCATGGCACCACATTAGAAACTAAATGTGGGCCACATTGCTATGGTGCTTCATGGGAAATGGAATATCGGCCACGTTGCCATCTCCATGGTGCCATATTGGGTCACACTGCCACAGCCACATCGCCATAGCACCTTGTAGGAAACGGAGCGCGGGCCACATCGCCACAGCCACATAGGAAACGGAGTGCGGGCCACATCGCCACAGCCACATAGGAAATAGAGCGCGGGCCACATCGCCACAGCCACATAGGAAAAGGAGCGCGGGCCACATCGCCACAGCCAGATAGGAAAAGGAGCGCGGGCCACATCGCCACAGCCACATAGGAAAAGGAGTGCGGGCCACATCGCCACAGCCACATAGGAAAAGGAGTGCGGGCCACATCGCCACAGCCACATAGGAAAAGGAGTGCGGGCCACATCGCCACAGCCAGATAGGAAAAGGAGCGCGGGCCACATCGCCACAGCCAGATAGGAAATGGAGCGCGGGCCACATCGCCACAGCCACATAGGAAAAGGAGCGCGGGCCACATCGCCACAGCCACATAGGAAAAGGAGCGCGGGCCACATCGCCACAGCCACATAGGAAAAGGAGCGCGGGCCACATCGCCACAGCCAGATAGGAAAAGGAGCGCGGGCCACATCGCCACAGCCAGATAGGAAATGGAGCGCGGGCCACATCGCCACAGCCACATAGGAAAAGGAGCGCGGGCCACATCGCCACAGCCACATAGGAAAAGGAGCGCGGGCCACATCGCCACAGCCACATAGGAAAAGGAGCGCGGGCCACATCGCCACAGCCAGATAGGAAATGGAGCGCGGGCCACATCGCCACAGCCAGATAGGAAATGGAGTGTGGGCCACATCGCCACGACCAGGTGGGAGACGGAGCACGGACCACATCGCCATAGCACCAGGGAAGAGATGGAGTGCAGGACTTTCATGTCAGCATGTGGCCAGCACGTGCCGATCACGCATCTCCAGCGCATGCACTCATAAGGTGCCTCAGACGTAGCATGATGGCAATAATTAGGAACGTGGTAAATATCAAGCCAACCGGCTGCATTAATCAGAGGCTGCAGCAAATGCAGCTTGATGCTCCTCAGCTCATGCAGTTGTCCGAGGAAGCGGGACAGACCCGACACTATGGGCAGCCTTCAGAATCATGGTCGGAACAAATAAAGAGCCATCTAGAGGAACAGCAATTCATACTCAGAAGTAAGGACTTCACACATTTTATCATCTGGTATATATGTTCAATAAAATATTACAATTTTAACCGTCATTACTTTGAGCTGTCCCATGTTTTGCTGTGTGCCCTGGTCTGCCGGTATGGCAAAAAATAAAATCCAGAAAAAAATTTGTTAGCAAATACACGGTTGATATGTAAAGCAAGCGCGTCAGAGCAGCCAATGGAAGAGCAAAGCCCCGGAAATGCAGGCCGCTAATCAGCCAATCGTTACTCAGCATGTGGGTGGAGCCATCTGATTACAAAGGAACCACTCTTCTGCCTGACCAAATCACAGATGGACCCAAGTGGATGGGGCGGAGACTCCCCTGTGCACCGCCGAGTACGTCCATACACAAAGGTTCAGAAGGGTTATTGTCATTTGTACGAGTAGAATGAAAGGCCTGTGTACCTCCCTCTGGACTTATACAGAAATAACCCTCTTGACCCCAGCGTGATTCCAAAACACAACCTTTTTATCTGGAATCAAACATACTACCATTGCACCACAAGGTCGCATTGATCTTATTAAGTAAACGCTTTAAGCAAAAGCAAAGTGACGTACAAGTGAGGCAAACAGCACACTACTCAACTACGTATGAGTGTAGCTAGCTACTGCAGCACCAGAAACTAAGAATAAGTAGTGAGACTGCTGGTAAGGGGAAGGTTGTTAGTTCAAGCCTCAGAAAGAGTGTTGCTGTCACACCTTTGAAAATAGCTCTTCATCTGAAATGCTTATGCATAATATCCGGCTAAATCAGTCATTAAAAATTGTCTCTTGATGAAAGCATCAGCTAAAAATTGGTCTATATCTGCAGATTAGTATTCCGGTGACATGATCCCATTAGAGGAACACTTTATTTTACTTTTTATGTCTCTCCTGTAAGAGTGAAATGGTACAGACTGTGGGATTTGGAAATGGTTTGCTCATACTGCAGATGACATAGCCATTTTCTCCTTTGGTTTTAATCTTCTAGGAATTTGACCGTGGAACTGGTTTGATCAGGTGTAACAAGGCCGTGCTGAATTCTGGGCCAACTCTCTGGACCAAGGCATGAACTGCACTTCCGGGCCTTGAACTGCTCCCCTGCGATGAACCCCACACAACTGTGCTCTCCTGTGATGAACCCCACACAACTGTGCTCTTTCCTGTGATGAACCCCACACCACTGTGCTCTCTCCTGCGATGAACCCCACACCACTGTGCTCTCCTGCGATAAACCCCACACCACTGTGCTCTCCTGCGATGAGCCCCACACCACTGTGCTCTCCTGCGATGAACCCCACACCACTGTGCTCTCCTGTGATGAACCCCACACCACTGTGCTCTCCTGTGATGAACCCCACACAACTGTGCTCTCTCCTGCGATGAGCCCCATACCACTGTGCTCTCCTGTGATGAACCCCACACCACTGTGCTCTCCTGTGATGAACCCCACACAACTGTGCTCTTTCCTGTGATGAGCCCCACACCACTGTGCTCTCCTGTGATGAACCCCACACAACTGTGCTCTTTCCTGTGATGAGCCCCACACCACTGTGCTCTCCTGTGATGAACCCCACACCACTGTGCTCTCCTGCGATAAACCCCACACCACTGTGCTCTCCTGCGATGAGCCCCACACCACTGTGCTCTCCTGCGATGAACCCCACACCACTGTGCTCTCCTGTGATGAACCCCACACCACTGTGCTCTCCTGCGATGAGCCCCACACCACTGTGCTCTCCTGCGATGAACCCCACACCACTGTGCTCTCCTGCGATGAACCCCACACCACTGTGCTCTCCTGCGATGAGCCCCACACCACTGTGCTCTCCTGCGATGAACCCCACACCACTGTGCTCTCCTGCGATGAGCCCCACACCACTGTGCTCTCCTGCGATGAGCCCCACACCACTGTGCTCTCCTGCGATGAACCCCACACCACTGTGCTCTCTCCTGTGATGAACCCCACACCACTGTGCTCTCTCCTGCGATGAGCCCCACATCACTGTGCTCTCTCCTGCGATGAGCCCCACACCACTGTGCTCTCCTGCGATGAACCCCACACCACTGTGCTCTCTCCTGCGATGAGCCCCACACCACTGTGCTCTCTCCTGCGATGAGCCCCACACCACTGTGCTCTCCTGCGATGAACCCCACACCACTGTGCTCTCCTGTGATGAACCCCACACAACTGTGCTCTCTCCTGCGATGAACCCCACACAACTGTGCTCTCCTGCGATGAACCCCACACCACTGTGCTCTCCTGTGATGAACCCCACACAACTGTGCTCTCTCCTGCGATGAACCCCACACCACTGTGCTCTCCTGCGATGAACTCCACACCACTGTGCTCTCCTGTGATGAACCCCACACCACTGTGCCCTCTCCTGCGATGAGCCCCATACCACTGTGCTCTCCTGCGATGAACCCCATACCACTGTGCTCTCTCCTGCGATGAGCCCCACACCACTGTGCTCTCTCCTGCGATGAGCCCCACACCATTGTGCTCCCCTGCGATGAACCCCACACCATTGTGCTCCCCTGCAATGAACCCCACACCATTGTGCTCTCCTGTGACGCTTCCCTCCCCCCATATACCTGTGTACTCCCTGTTGTTGATGCTGAGGCTTTCCCGTAACAACAGCACCACAGAAACAGTGTCACAGGGGAGCTGTGTTTCATTATTAAACACGTCTTATCACCTCTGGCAAAAAGAATTTAAAAAACTCTTCACACCTCTGTCCTAATTCTCTCGTCTCCCCCAGACTCTGGGCATTTTTATTTTGATTGTAATATGTGTCTTTGACGTTTCTTCATTTCCCTTGCTCTTTAATTGCTTTTGTTTGATTTTATAGACGCCAGGGAAGCAGCTTTTCCAGTTGTTTCTCCTGTTATTAAAGATCGTCTGAGTCCAGGGCTGCCTAGTACAGGCAGAAATGGACCAGTAACAGCCGTCCTGCCGGGGACGAAAGGGGAGGGGGAGGAATGTCTGTATCACATCAAGTAAATGCGAATCTTCTCCACAGTCTCAGAACTGCTCCCTCCCCACCAGTCAGCTGCCAATCACGACCCATCCACTTCCTCAAAATCACACTCCTGAGACGTTTTACAGCTCCGTCGCTCCTGGAGGATTCCGCAGCCTGCAATATTGCGAAACAACCGCAATTATAAAGGCACGATTTGCTCTACACGGCGCTGGGAAATAGTTTAAATGTGCTTCTGTTTTACGGGGAGAGGGCTGGTGTTTAAGTCGTTCGAGTACTATGCTGAAGCATATTTTGTATAATTTACCGGCGCTTGCTCAGCAGTCGTGTTTTATGGCTGGGATCGATCCGGCGGCTGAATCAACGCACGTTAGAAGACTTACAAGAGACTGCGTCAGATACCAAAGGTGTTACGAGGGTATTTTTCCCCGTGAACGCGCGTCCCTGGGACGGTGCGCGACGCCGACGGAGAGGCGCGTCACTTAGCGGCGCGGCGGCGTGCACCTTTCATTACCGCCGTTGGATTATGTGGCGCAGATTGATGGATTCACTTGTTGCCGACCTAAAAACATTAAGCTGCTCTTCGCGTCAGCCTGGTTCTGGAGCAGATTCGACGTCTGATGTCATGGACTTTGCCTGCTGAGTCGTTCTTTGTCTTTGCCAGCCGATAATTAATTGATAAAATATCTTTGATTATTTATGTGCCCCCCTCGCGACCCAGAAGGATAAGCGGTTTGGAAAATGGATGGATATTTATTTGCCTTTCATAAAAGTACAATTGTTGCATATGAAGGATAAATAAGCATAGTCTTCAAGCCTACATGATGCAGATCTGAAAGACTGGCGGAGTAGGAGGCCTGCTGTTACTCTCGCACGCCTGTATCACGCAAATATCTCTTGCATTTTTACCAGAACAATCTCAAATAATTAACCAGAAGCCAAACCAGACAGAGTTAAAAAGGTTACCGTTATGTTGTTGTGTGTTATATAGCAAGCTGTTCGTCACTTGAAAACCTCGTTAGTGTCACTGTCTCCGTAAAAATAAAAATTACCTTTTTACATTTCATGTAAGTTATAATTTCTTATGATCAAGAGCTGTTTAATATGTAAACTTAAGGGGACATTTTACAAAGGTTGTGAAATTTAATGTAGTATTAACCTTATTCAGAGACCTGCGAGGTTATAAAACGGAATGAAAACAAACCCAGAATTACACACGAAACACACCTAATAAACCAGACAATAGCCATTCAGCTGTTAAATAAATTACTATGAATACGAGAAACCACATTTAGCAGTATATTTGGATTACAGTCTATACATTATCCGACTCACTTGTACTACTGAAAATTGCACTTATACCGTGTATCAGCAGAGTTTTGCTCCTAAAAGCGGAATAAGTGTCGGTGAAATCATAAGGAAAGAAATGGTATGACAATACCGGTAAAGTTTAAGCTTTAAAAAACGCCGCTCCCGGGATGTTGACAGAAGGCGTATTACAATAAAGCTAACATTTTCGAGAAGTTACTCATGCCAGTGAAACGGCCACTGGAGTCGTTTAAACAGGTAGTGATGGATGAAGTGCAGTGATCGGGGTTTTGTTGTACCGTAATAAATGGGTAAGAATGCGGTTAAAAAGGCGCCCTTATATGCACCGCCCTAAAGTTTATTTAACTGCATTCTGTTCGTCCAAAGCACAAAAACTTAGTCGCCTCAAAAATGAAAACGAATAACAATCTGTAAAAGAAAAACACATTAAAGGCGTGCCATTTATTTTATTCCTCAACTTATATTTATATGTTCTTTTGGTTAAAACCATAACATGCAATTATTCTGCAACCGTGTAGATTTGACTAGAGTGAGGGTTCACTGCTAATTTTACGTTCTAATTATTATTTTTCAGTATAAAGTCAAAGTTCCTTCGGATCATAATTACGCCGAGATGTCTCATTTTAAATGTTGATTTGCTTTCACCGCGCTGTACCTAGCTGCCCTTTGTCTTGTTGGAGACGGCGGGGAACGTTCCTCCCGAATGCTGCGACTGCCACCTGCAGGCCACCGACGGCAGCTATTCCTGCATCGGACGCCATTGGCAGAACTCGTGCCGTTTGTGTAATTAGGCCGCTTTTCTGCAGCTGCCCTAAGACGTGCCTCCGTGTGCGCGCAAAGCTCGTGGCTGATGACAAACGTCGATTTAAGCTTATCTAAACATCCAAGCAACAGAATAATCAAAGTCTGAAGCCTACATGTAAAACAGTCACATCCTGGTGTCATGATGAGCTGTACATATGTGTTCGGTACAAATGTTTCATTCATAAAAAAGACTCTTTCTCTTGTACCCAAAGTTCAGTAAGGTTAGTACTACAACTGCATCGCCTCCGGCTGTCCATATCTAACAATGAAGGCTTCCCCGCTCTGCACACGGTCCAGATAAAGAACTGAGCCATACTTTACTGGAGCTTTGGGGATTTGACTTTCCAAGCCAAACACTGATATGTACGGCCTAATGAAAAGGCATCGGTCTGTCGCTGTGGATATGCGGTGTGAAGTCTGGCTGGGTGGTACTTGTCGTCCCAGAACCAAACCCAAGGTCACTGAAGCTCTTAAGCTCTCTGTCCTCTGGGAGAATAGAAATGTGTAATGGTGCTGGAAAGCAATCAGCCCAGGGCCTTCTGGGGGCTATCCACTGGGGGCTATCCACTGGGAGCTACGGCATCAGGTGCAACATCACTGCTAACTGTCACTTCTGGTAGCGTGCCTGTTATTTACACATCCATGGTTGTTAAGCAAAAATATTCCTTCTGAGTGACGTGGTTTGTATTTTGGTTCGAGCACTTCGGCTCCATGTCGGGCTGAAGGTTGCTACGGTTCAACTCGATCTGAAGTGTGTGAAACTAAATGCATCCCCTTCTAAGCCCAAGAATCACTTATCGGCATCCCTGATCATATTTGGAGCTAAACACACAAACTCCATGGTGGTGAGGTTACCTTCCGGACAAGTTACTGTAAGCAGTGTTTAAGGGCAGATGGATCACAGGGCGAAGACCCAGGTAGTTCACGGGGTTAGAAATATGTAAGGGTCTGGGATCACACGTAAATGACTACATATAAAAAATAAAGGCACTGGGCAGAGAAAATGTGTGAAATAAACACTCGCTTGTTGGCTAGATAAGAGCGTCATACAGGCATCTACATCATGGCAGGTTTAGCGTTGCTAAGAGAATTTAGCTGAATGTGGTTTTTCGGTTTGACAAACCGGCAATGAAACAGACTCATGTGATTCACATTCACACATTTAAGCCTCATGACCCCTAAATAGTTTGAGTCGTTTTTCCCTTTTCTCAAAATGGAAGCTCCTGCGCATCCCCCCCCCCCCCCATTCCAAAAAAAGCCCCCTTCTCCAGTTTGAATTACTTGTCATTTTGCACACAAGACCATAGCGTAGATGCCTCATTAGAGGAAATGTGTCACCACACTGCAGCCGCTGATATCGGCACGAGATCTGGGTAAGAAGCGGTTCTCCAGAGAAGAGTGTGGAGAATCCGGAGACGTCGAGGTTCCCGTCCTCGGGTCGCTGCCTCTTTTAAAAAAACAAATCAAAAACTTTTTTCTTTATTTTTGGGAGTGATGCAAAAAATGGACTCTAATAAATTGATTAAGAGTTCCAAGGCGATTTCTCCTAAATTCCTATAAATTAGAGACATGTTAATGTCGGCCTTCTTCTTCCTTTACACACTGCGTGTTACCTATGAGCAGAGCGTTAGTACAATAGTTTATTTCACAGCGATGGCCTCCACATTTTAAAGAGTTTGACTCAAAGATTTTGGGAGGGGTTGTGCGGGGTGGGGCCGCTGTGTATGCAGGTTTTTGGGGTAACCTGTAGGTCAGCTGTTCAAACCCAGGTGTGAGGACTCTTCAGCCAAACACTCCTCTAATTAGTAATGTGAGGCAGTTGCAGTGAAAACCTGCAGACACAATGGCTGTTTCTGGGTAAGATTGTTCCCCCTTGATTTAGGAATTCAGTGGTTCATTTTTGTCATAATGTTCCCCGAGGACTCACTTTTAGAATTCAACTGATCAGTCAAATTAATACCATTTTTTAAATAATCCCAACTGTGGCCTAACATCTTTAAGTTATTTCATGCTTTATAAAGACATTATACAAAATTCTGTTAAGATATTAGCAACAATAGACATTTTTTCTGCCATTCCCCCTTTGGAATTCATAATGAAAAACACCTTGCAGTTGTCATTTAAGATTTAATAAGAAAGGTAAAACAATAGAATAATCACTGGACACACACCACACACACACTGTTCGTTACCAAATCTATTTCTGCATACTTAATTGGGTTGCTTGTTAGCGCCTTTACCGAGGAAAATCGGTTAATGTGAGTTAGTGTAACAAATTTTGGCAACGTCCACAAACGGCAGTCTATGGCAAATGATGCAGTTATCTTACCGAAGTAGAGATTCAACGAGGGGAGCCATGATAGTGATAAGCAAATTATTATAGTATTCAGGATCTGTGCTGAAGAAACGGTATAGCTTTGTAAGACATGCCCATTATACCGTAGTGGGGTTTTTACATGTTTTGTGAATTAAAAAAGTAAACATATGAATTATGTTCAAAGGATGTATATTTTACGCTACATTTGCGCTGTCCATGCAAAACATGAAATACTTATTAAATAAGTTTTAATATTTTATACAAATGGGGAATGCGGGACTGTTTACCATAGGAAGCAGAACATGTTGAGAGCATAACCCCTCTGCCCACGTTATCCACAAAGGGGAGCGCGGACGCCGCACTCTGTTCCTAAATTTTAACTGCTCGTCGTTTCCTTCTTTTTTGGATTTAAGGTTTTATAACAGTAAATGATCTGGGTCCCTGTTTAGAAATCGCGTCCTTATATTAATCAAAACAGGTCTGCATGCTGCAATTTGTCACAGTTTTGACAGGCAGTAAACTAAGATGAAATACACGCATTGCACGTCATTTACATTGCATGCTCGTTACTGATCGACGCATCCTACTTCTGGGCCGCAGCATCGGTGTGAGTGACACGCCACGTTAATTCATGTTACATTTATTTTATTTTTTAACTTAGTTTAGAATATTAATTATAAGTTAAACCGCGCCGCCTTTGTTTGCGACAAGCGTGAATTGACGTGGCAATAACGAAATAAGAGTGACGAGAAAAATATAATTTATTTGGGGGGTGGAGGGGAGCCTCCCCACCTCGGAGACAGTGGGCGCGCGGTGCACACCAGTGTGACGTCATGTGAGCGCTGTGCTGGACTTATTATCTGTGATTTCAGCGCCATCTGGGCAGCCCCCCAGGCTGTTTATATCCTCATTCAACAATCTGACATCAATGTGGAAGCCAGTCGCCCCCCGTCAGGCCCTGGCAGCTCCTGTGCCTGACCCTCCACGCAGCACGTCCAGCAAGACGGTATTTACACATGGAAGTACTTATTGCTAAGTACGAAAAGCCCGGCGAACGTCTGCTGACGGGCTGCTAAGCGAAGCGTGAGGAGTCATGGAGCATCCGGATGGGGAGCAGCATACCGGGGAGGGCTCAGGGCGCGAACGTACAGCACGGCGTTTGTCGGCGTTACTCCCATGAGGGCTGCTGATCATTTACCGGCGAGTACAATAAGTGGCCTCAGTCGCTCCCGGTAAATTCGCTAGTTTGCATAAAAGAATGAGATTTACAATAAAATAAGAACTTCTTTCAGCAATCTCTTTATAAGCCGGTACTCACGGGGAGTGCGAACACACGCGCAAGTTGCTGGAACAAATCTAAATGCAAATTAAGCCGCGGTAACGATTCCCACGCAAAGCCGGTACCCCACCGCGTGTGCATTTAGACGGCAGCTCACAGTTAAAGGATGGAGGTGCGGCCTGATATTAGACGGGAAATAACTCCGATTACAAATCAGCCGTTTGCACCCGTTTCCTGCAGTAATTAAACATCGCGTGTGGGCCATCTGTCTAAGGGACGGTCCGAGCGCGCGCATAACCTGTGCGCATGCGCAAACGTGACATGGCGGCCGGAACTCCTGCTGGGCGACGTACACCTCACTGAATCCCCGTCTGGCTGAGGTGCTTCTCCCCTGCTAGAATGCGGAGATAACTGCTGAGGTGCGCCATGGCCGACACATCAAGTTTAAAAATCCTTGTGTGTCGCAAGTATCGACCTAAGCGAAGGCAGCCCACCCACCCAGCAGTCTGTATTCATTATCGGTTGCGTGCTGCAGCTTCCAGGTGGGATTGATGATTGAAACAAACACTTCATATGATTTTACATGGATACCACTTCACTTTCAAAGTTGAATTGTCTAATTCGTTGCTTTTTCCTCTTCGCAGCACAAAAACAGTATCTCACTTATCTTTATATACGCTGCCACCCCCAAACTTCTCATGACTGGGGTCCATTTGACCTTTCTGCAGGACTTAGTCTGATACTGCCCAAAGGCTTTGCCGTGCTTCCTCTGTCTAGAGCATAAATCCCGAGTTACAATGAATAAATGCCTTTCCTCTGCTCCGCCCCCCACCCCACCTGACAAGCAATAGCCGATTGGATGTGGCCTGTGCCTGTCGCAGGATGGTGTGCAGCAGTCCAATCAGGTGTCACCTCAGGTCTAAACAGACACTTGCTGATGACACACAGGAGCTCTGGTCTCCTCCGCATTCCCCCCATCTCTTAATGAGAAGCAGGAGCTCTGTCCACAAACTGCATTTTTATTTTCTGCCCATTTCCCACGGTAACGCAGTTAGTGAATTATTAATGGATGACTTATAAACACATCTGTGCTACGCCAATATTCGGGGTGGGGGGGGAGGGTCAAAAGTAAATGCACTAAAATGCGATGAATCGCAAAAGTGTCAGAAAATGGAAATGCAGCAGATCCTTTGAATCTTTTGAATTTATTATAATGCAGTAATCAGTCTGGACAGGATGCATCCCCCCAGTGTGCGCCAGACAGAGAGCTTGGTCCATCTTGAAGCATTTCAAAATGGACCAACTAGTGGGAAAGTGACACCCTAACATTCAGCATCCTGGATAAACCTGGCAGGTTTTCACCTCACTATACGGTTCTGCTGGTCCCATTAAAACAGACCCCCCCCCCTCACCAAAACAGTTAAATCAAGGATGTTAAACGTTTCAAAAGCTTGATAGGGGACTAACAACAATAGGTAATATATATATATAGCGCCTTTCACAAACCCAAGGTGACTTCACAGGATGGATAAACACTAAACAGCATTTCTCAAATTAAACTCGGAATGTATTTGAATGTATAAATTGTTAGTGTTTTATTAGACATCCAGTATATATACAGAGGCCCACAGGCCAGGTCACACCATTCCTTTCTTAGGAAATGAAAGCAGACCGAGCTAAAACCAGAGTGCAGATCGAAGTGGACCTACTGTTCAGTCAAACCCAGAAACACAGACCTTTGCAGTTCGCATTGTGGCGTGTGATGACATCATCTTGCCACCTAAATTACAATATTACTGTCGATGTAACTACATTTTATTCTATGTTTATTCCTATATCTAAGCACCTATTCATAAAGTAACCCTAGAAATGCGGCTGGAATTCGTGTAGACAGACCCAAGGAGACGCGTCTCTGAGAGAAGCGCAGACCTGAGAAATACTCTGCATCACCGGGGACTCGGACTCCACGTCACCTTGCACATCTCAAAATCTCAGCTCTGGGGTCTCCGGAAAGCAGCAAAATAATCCCACGTCTTCACAGTAAAAATATTGGAAGCGGAGGCTTCGCTGGCCACAGCTGACGGGACTGAGAAAGGTGTGCAGGTGTGACCCCGAGCACATGAGAGTGCCGAGAACGGCAGGATAACTCCGAGCGTCCCCTGCACACACGCATGCATGCACGTTGGAGAGAAAGAAATCTCTTTTCTTAAAGGAACTGGCAGCTGAGTAGAAAGTTTTGTTCCATCTCGCTTTTATAAAGAAAAACAATAATGATAAAAGTCCTTTAAATAACCAGTGGAGGCCTGAAGTCACCACTTAAGTCAAAAGTCAGTGGATATTAGAGTTTTTGTTATATTTTAATACAATGGAGAAAAGCATTTATAGAACACAATCAGGGACATACAATACTTAGCCATTAGCAAAAGTGCACATAAACAGAACATTCCTCTATCTGCAGCCAGAACCAGGCCAGAACCCATCGCTGGACCGGGGACCCTGTGACACCTGCCATCATCAAGCACTTTCCTCTGACTGCAGGGAAGATGAGAACGTTTTTAGGAAAGTCGCTTCCCCCCAAAAAAGCCCAACAACATACATGAGTTAACAGTCCCTCTCTGACACCTGCAAGGAGGTGGAGCTTTAATCAGATCAGTGTCTGCATGCCTAGATATTTACATCCCGCATCAGCGCACGCCGTTATGGGGGCTCTCCGCGTTGGCCAGACAGAGGGGGAGGGAGAGAGAGAGAGAGAGAGAAACAGACAGAGAGGGACAGACAGAGAGAGAGACAGCCTTACACGACACGCATTGACCCATTTGTTTGAGACGAGACTCGACCGCAATGAGAGGAACAAACCCAGCGGCCGGACTTCAGCTGACCTTAAAGCGAATTCTTCTTACATTTATTAAAATGATCATCCTCATGTTTCCCCAAAAGAATTCCACCATCTAACTGCACACTTAAAACTGGAGTTGTAACACTGAAAGACAGAGTGTTTGTTACAAAAGAAAAATGGAGGCTAGTTTGCCAAAAACAGTGGGGGGCTGGGAGGCTTAAATGACCCAGGGGGATTCAAAGTGGGAGGGGTGTCTTTGGTGGCAAGGTAAACAGAAGGGTGTGGTGAGGGGGGGGGGTTGTTGACCGAGGTCCTTCAATCCAGTTGGTAAACCCCCTCCTGCTCGGTGGGGCAGTGAGCTGCTCCGTGTCCTATAACTGGCACACGCATCCCAAGGCACTGGGCACTGCTTCTAGGGTGTGAAGTGAGGGGGGGGGAGGGGAGGATCATGACACCTGACCAATCAGGGAGCTTTGGAAAATCTGGAACCTGCGAGATGTGATTGTCCCTCATAATTCACAGGATCTGGTCTCATCCTAAACCACGGCAAACCATCCCTTGTCCTCTCCATCCCGCCATCGATCTCAAGACCAGGCAGGATAAACTGGTGGAAACAGCGTCAAGCAGAGAGCCACCCAGCAAGCCAGCTGCAAGTCAGCAATACAAACAGTATGAGGTGAGCTTAACCAGTTTGCGTATTCCTAAGGCGCGACTCGCAGGAAACTGTCCAGGAATGCCGAAATAAACCCTTCAGGTAAAAGCCGGGGACACCTGGAATCTACCTGCTGGGTCCGGTAGGTCTATGACGGGCCGGAGCAGCACCCACCCCTGCAGGTACGCCCCCATGCCAGCGCACGCCCAAGAGCACACTGTCACTCTGGTCCCTTTTCCACCTGTCTGATCGGTGTCTATGTATCATTATTTCTAAGTGTTTAAATATATATAAAATTCTGAAAAGCAGAGACCCGCTGGTCAGTGTCAGAGAAATGGGCAATTAAAAAAAAAGACAGGAATTCAGTTTCTGGTTGAGAAGCCGTTTTGGTGTTTCCAGGTGATCCAAGCCTCGGCAGGCTCGGGGCGGGTCAGGTCTGCTGTCCTCTATGCTCTATGTACAGCTATACAGAGGGAGGGGGCAGGCAGGGGGACAGTCACGGAGGGAGGGGGCAGGCAGGGGGACAGTCACGGAGCTGCCCCAGCCACCCCGCCTCACTTGCGGTCGTCGATGGTCTTGATGAACTCCACAGCGGCCGTGAACTGCATCCACCAGTAGCTCTCCTCCCCACTGAGCCGGCTGGCGTAGAAGTTACTGATGTACTGGATGGTGGAGAGCAGGCAGGGTGGGTTGGCCTGGGTGGGGGGGGGGGGGGGGGGACGGACAGTGTCACACTAGGGTCACAAGGTGCAGGAATGCTAACCATTAGTTATCATTCATAAAAACGCACTCATTCATCTCACAGAGTAAAATATAACTAAGTAATGCTGTATGCACAACATCAAGCTGGGCAACTGGTTTAAAGGTACAACAGTTGGATGCAGCTAGGAACTGAACCAGCAACCTTCTGTGTGGTTCCCCGCCTTGCTACCTACTACTCTTGCTAATTGGCTCCCTGGTAGAAACAGGGTGTAGCAGGCAGGAGGCGTCAGAGTCGGTCATGAGCGGCAGGTGCCTGCAAGGAGGGCGCCGCCCTGCTGGACTCCCTTCTGCCTCCGCCTTTGATGAGCTTTCCTGGTGACTAGAGGCCGGAGGGAATCCGGATGTGGCTGGCAGAGGGTCGGTCCGTGTCCCGAGCGCACTCATGTAAGCCCCACCTTCCAGCTCACTCAGACCATGTTTACCAACACATTAGCCCGACATTAGTGTTCTTATTAGGGGTCTTAATGAGGCCATTATGTAAATATCTATGGAAAGGCAGCCCCCGCCCCCCGCTGGTACACGCCAAGGCGTTCGCTAATCTCCGTCCCATTCCGTTCCGATGGCGTGAGCAGGAACCCAAACGCTTAGAAGTCATTCTGCCTCTAATGGCAGCGAGCTCAGCTTGCGGATGCAGGAACTCTCAATCACACTGCTATACTGCCAGATAAACACCATTAGGGAGCCAGTATTAGCCAAGGAAAAGCAAACGTACATTTTATTATCTGTGGTAGATGTCATGCTGATGCCTATTATGGGCTGGAAGCCCAAGGCTCTGCGTACGTCAGACACAGTCAGCCTATCGGTGTGCGTGAGTTCCATCTGAGGAGGGAGGTGTCCCCACAAGTGTGCACGTATACGCCCGCCCCCCCCACCTTGATCAGGACAAAGACGAGCACGGGGACAAAGTCGTCGGCACCGGGCACGGCGTCCTCGTTGGCCAGGCTCAGTAGGTTCATGATGGTGGAGCACATGCGTAGGATGCACTGCACCTTGTCGCGCGGCGTCTTGTAGGCGCTGATAGTGCGGATCTCGGCCTGTGCCGAGGGCCACGGCGCCTCCTTCAGGTACACCTGTGGTAGGGGGACACAGGGCAGATGGTGTGCCGGTACATCTGGCAAAGGCACTTGCTTCTGATGTGAACAACTAGCCTCGGATTTGGATTTCAACAAAGCAACAAAGGAAAACCCACGACTATCTAAACCAACTGTACCTCTCCTACACAGAATGAAATAAAACGGGGAAGAAGGCAATACAGTACCAGAATGTCACAGGTTCTACTCCCCCCCTATTGTCAGGCGAGGCCCTTAACCCCACTTGCTTAGGAAAAAGCGTGCCGTTTGCAGGTGACCCGCAGCCCTGTTAAGAAGCCCCTACCTACCCTGAAGTGCCTCAGCATCCCTCTACTGGGGATGAACCCGAAACCAGCACAAAAATGGAGCCTGTGAGGTTCCCTGGCTTCTGGCTTGTTTATTAATTACCAGTGATGTGCCCTACTATTAATCAGACTCACATTTAATGAACTTGTGCACATAAGTAGTAAAAAAAAAAAAAAAGAAAACCTTCAGCAGCTATGATAAATCGCAGTCATCTACTTGTACACAAGCTCTGATTGCTTCACAGATCCGATATCCAGAATTAAAATCTGTCAAATTCAAAAGCGCCTGAGAATAGAGGTTCTCTTTCCGCAGCGGTGGGTCAGAGCGCTTCAAGGCCATCCCACTCCACCAATGAGCTGCGAGAGCACGAGATTACAGGGACCCGCCCTCTGACCCAGCACACTCAGCTATTGCCTGCCGTAAATCTCCAAATACAAGGCGTGTGTATTTTTCATGTCCCAGCTGAGCATTTGTTACTGCCGGTAATGGTCTGTGATTTGTAATGGTCATTATGGGGAGCCACCCAGAGACGGAGAGACACTGGGCGACTGTCACAAATTTTCAAGGGTTTAACTACATCCTTGAGGTTTCAATGCCATTCTGACTGAAAACACAGAGACACTCCTTGCAGTCAGAAAAAACTACAAGCAAAATTCCTTCTATTATGGAGCAAGAAAATAGACACAGAACTCAAAGGCAAGTGGACCCTTAGAGCAGGAAGTGGGCGGGACAGAGAGATGGAAGCGTTACCTCTGGTATCTGCAGAGCCTTGTGATTGGCTGTCACGACTTTGGAGAGCCTCTGGATGTGTTCCTGCAAGAGTCTGAAAGAGAAGCGTTGTCAGCATCAGCCTGCATGCATCAGTCACGTACTTTGCCTTAGCGTTACTGATTTATAGCCGAAATGCTGAGGCGAGGGGGGAAGCGGGCTCAATACATCCTTTAACCGGCAGGTCGATACGACCTTTGCGGACATGGCCCTCGGGCGCCGGCTAATCGGACCGCAAATAATCATCGACTCCGTAACGAGAAACAGCCCCCCCCCCCTCCATCACATAGGCCATGCGGCTGGCTCCTGCTCACTGGTCTCTCAGGATGTCCCCGTCCTGGTTGGGGTAGAAGGCCAGCTTGAATATGCGGTTCATGACGCTGCGCTCAATGGCCATCTGCGCGTCCTGCAGCTGCTCCTCACTGGCGAATTGCCAGATGGCGTCGTGGGCCATCGCGCCGTACAGGTATCGCAGGAAGTCCTCCACTGCTGCAGTCTTGTCATCGGCCGCAGTGCAGGCCTGGAACGCTGAGGAGGGGCAGAAAGCCACATACACTGATTGGCCAGGGGACACAAGCTGACTACATGGGACCCGATGGCCTCACACACGGGGACACATGCGTACGACACGGAACCTGCCGGCAATAAATATGAAGTATATACAGTACACCAAATAGAGCGAGGAAAGCCGAGGCTCATTTAGCAGAGCGAGGAAAGCCGAGGCTCATTTAGCAGAGCGAGGAAAGCCGAGGCTCATATAGCAGAGCGAGGAAAGCCGAGGCTCATTTAGCAGAGAGGAAAGCCGAGGCTCATTTAGCAGAGCGAGGAAAGCCGAGGCTCATTTAGCAGAGCGAGGAAAGCCGAGGCTCATTTAGCAGAGCGAGGAAAGCCGAGGCTCATTTAGCAGAGCGAGGAAAGCCGAGGCTCATTTAGCAGAGCGAGGAAAGCCGAGGCTCATTTAGCAGAGCGAGGAAAGCCGAGGCTCATTTAGCAGAGCGAGGAAAGCCGAGGCTCATTTAGCAGAGCGAGGAAAGCCGAGGCTCATTTAGCAGAGCGAGGAAAGCCGAGGCTCATATAGCAGAGCGAGGAAAGCCGAGGCTCATATAGCAGAGCGAGGAAAGCCGAGGCTCATATAGCAGAGCGAGGAAAGCCGAGGCTCATTTAGCAGAGCGAGGAAAGCCGAGGCTCATTTAGCAGAGCGAGGAAAGCCGAGGCTCATTTAGCAGAGCGAGGAAAGCCGAGGCTCATTTAGCAGAGCGAGGAAAGCCGAGGCTCATTTAGCAGTGCGAGGAAAGCCGAGGCTCATTTAGCAGAGCGAGGAAAGCCGAGGCTCATATAGCAGAGCGAGGAAAGCCGAGGCTCATATAGCAGAGCGAGGAAAGCCGAGGCTCATTTAGCAGAGCGAGGAAAGCCGAGGCTCATTTAGCAGAGCGAGGAAAGCCGAGGCTCATATAGCAGAGCGAGGAAAGCCGAGGCTCATTTAGCAGTGCAAGGAAAGCCGAGGCTCATTTAGCAGAGAGGAAAGCTGAGGCTCAGATGACAGGGCCAGCCAGTGTCCCGGAAGCAGTTGGGGTTAGGCGCCTTGATACTCTAGTTACTCTGCTGGCCACAGGAGTTGAACCCATGACCTTCCGAGCACAGGAACATATCATTACAATTGTATGAGCTGTGTATGAGCTGTGTGGAAGTGACAAATGGACGTGTGTAAGGAATTACCCTACTAGTATTACCACAGAGTAAGTGTAAATTACTAGGAGCTTTGGCTTGATACGTGGCCCTACCCGCACCCTTTGTTTCCCACATTCACTATAATATAAGGGCACAGAGAATAAGGAGCCTCCCAGATCACTGAGAGCAGGAGACGGGGGCACCCTGGAAGGCATGCCACCAAACCGGTTAGGAAAACAAGCCACCGCCCTGAGTCCCGGCACACGGACGTACCTCGGATGAAGTCGAGCATCTTGGCCTCCATACGCTCGAGGAGCAGCCGCACACACACAGTGGTGAAGTAGCGGTTGGCCACTTCCTTGTCCCGCAGTACCCGCTGTAACAGCCGCTCCAGATGAGCCTGTGACGTCTGCAAGCCCTGCCGGCAGCGTGTCAGGTAGGCGATGTAAGGTGCCCGCTTCCTGCATGCGTGGGGGCCAGGGTATCAGGGTTAGGATCTGTGGTGGCGCCCTCTACAGGAAGATTTCATTAGTCTGAAAGTTAACTTGACCAGTAATTAACCCACACCGCAGCATGTCGGCCATATTTGTATGTTTTACTCAAATGGCTAAACAATGGGAGTAGCAGGAATCAGGAGAAACACTGAGCACCTTCAAGACTGACACTTCCAATCAGAACAAGTCACAGGCTAACTGGAGCAGGACACTTGTGGAGTCTCCAGAAGCCTATTTAATATGGAATAGCTTTAGTAAACCAGTCAAATTAGTTTTAGCTAAGACAGTCCAACTGCAGGACACAAGGGAATTGAACTGGGAGGTACTGGTGGGAAGGTCAGCTCCACGAACACAAATAAGGCCCCTCCCAATATAAACGAGGCCCCACCCCCTCACGTGCTCCGCTTTCACCTGTAGTCGTCGGCAATGGCGGCCAGCAGCTTGCGGCAGGTGCGTGTGTCCAATCGGCTGACGCAGCGTGTGGTCTCCTGGATCTGGGCCATCTGGTTCTTATCCTGCAGGTTGATGGCTTCTGCCAGCTGGACCTTCAGGAAGCAGACGATCTCATTGTCTGGGGGGAGACAGGAAGCGGCGGTCAGAGGTGGGGGTGGGGTCTCCGTATCCTACTAGAGAGAGGTCTTGCAATTATGCCCGTCTGTCATTGGAGAGCACATGCCATCCACGGACACGCGACAGGACAATATTCCTCCTGATGTACGCGCATTAAAGGAGACATCCGGACAGGATAGGCGAGGCTTCCTGTGCTCTGCATACCAAAAATTGAATTTAGCATCACCAGCTGTAATAGGATAATGCATTAAGTCCAGTTGTTTCATGTCTGCCACTTTCAGAGCTGACTAACACTGGATTAACCCTGAAGGACTGCCTGCCATGCCACCAGCTTCTGTCCTCACGGGCAGCAACGATCCTGGTTCCTCAACTCCCTGGCTACCCGGCTCCTCATCCAAGACAGGTGGATGGCCCATGTTGGGGACCCTGCTCCTACCTTCGGGGTCAGTGTGGTCGGGTAGGCCGTTGCGCGTACTGGCCGGGGACATCATAGGGAAGACGACGGAGTCGGCGGAGCACAGGGCCAGGCGGAGCTTCTTCTTGGCATCACTGTGTGGGGGGTGGAGCGTGTGAAACAAGGACGGATGTTGTCAGGTGGCATGAGCTGTGGGGGGGGGGGGCACAGAGGGCAAGATCAGGGCAGGGGGTGGAGTGAGACCGGGGTGACCCCCCACATACCTGAAGGAGAACTTGGAGTCCTGCGGCTGGGCCGTCTGGCTGGCCGAATCTGGCAGGTCGTCCGCAGAGACATTCTGGAGGGCCTCCTCCCTGGGGGAGCCGTGAATGCTCTCACCATCCCCCCCACAGGGCTCTGACACAGAGACACATACACAGACACACCCAAAGACACACACATACAGACAGAAAGACGGTCATAGACACACAATGAGACTTATATATTTCAGACTAAACAGATGTCCCTCTTTCCTCACCCAAGGCCCCGAGATGCCATGTGAGGCTTCACTAGGGGCCAAAGGGGCCGCTGCTCACCTTGCCCGTCATAAGTGGCCCCGGCGGACGCCATGCTATCACCTGGGCTGCTGCGCTTAATGTTGCGGTACTTGTCCAAGATGTCCTCGGCCTCCTGGGCCTGGCGGCTGTGCCGAGGCAGCGGGTCATCTGCAGGAGTGGAGGGACAGGCCGTGAGCCAGGGACCTGCATCAGCGTCCCACGAGGAAGGAGGCCGAGGTTGGGACTGACCTTGTGGGGCACGCTCGGGACCCAGCTCTTCCTTCTCGTGCTTGTCCTTCTTCCGGAAAGCAGCGATAGGCGCTGGGGGCAGGCAGAGTGGGGAGGCAAGGTCAGAGGGCAGCCAATCGGAGCCCAGCGTGCTAAGCTACAGCAAGGTGAACAGAACGAGGCGGCAGAGCAATGGACATGGCACTGCGGTCCTACATGAGCAGCCATGTTCACGGGCAAGAGTGAAGCAGCCGAATCTATCGTGACACTGGGAGCACTCCTGGCACACCGGTGACGTGAAAGGGTGTCCCAAGATTTCAGAGGTTCATCTGGGGAAACCGGGAGCAGGGCTTGTGAGGCAGAGAAAGCCCCTCCCAAAACAGAACCATGAATGAGTTCCATGAATGAGGTTCTATTTCCCCATCCATTTATGAGAAAGGAGGACACACTGCTGGGAGGAGCCGGCCCTTATAGAAGGCTGTGTCACACTGGCGGCCTCTACGCCAGCTGAGGACCTGGCCCTTACTGGAGGCCGTGTCACACTGGCGGCCTCAACGCCAGCTGAGGATCTGGCCCTTACTGGAGGCCGTGTCACACTGGCGGCCTCTACGCCAGCCGAGGATCTGGCCCTTACTGGAGGCCGTGTCACACTGGAGGCCTCTACGCCAGCCGAGGATCTGGCCCTTACTGGAGGCCGTGTCACACTGGCGGCCTCAACGCCAGCTGAGGATCTGGCCCTTACTGGAGGCCGTGTCACACTGGCGGCCTCTACGCCAGCCGAGGATCTGGCCCTTACTGGAGGCCGTGTCACACTGGAGGCCTCTACGCCAGCCGAGGAGCCGGCCCTTACTGGAGGCCATGTCACACTAGCGGCCTCTACGCCAGCTGAGGATCTGGCCCTTACTGGAGGCCGTGTCACACTGGCGGCCTCTACGCCAGCCGAGGATCTGGCCCTTACTGGAGGCCATGTCACACTGGCGGCCTCTACGCCAGCTGAGGATCTGGCCCTTACTGGAGGCCGTGTCACACTGGCGGCCTCTACGCCAGCCGAGGACCTGGCTCTAACTGGAGGCTGTGTCATGCTGGCGGCCACTACAATTCAGGGTAGGTACTTCATTTACAACAACACAGCCCTTCTGCAGCCTTTGAGTTTCCTGCATCCTTCAAGCTACACCTACTTGCCATCTCACATGTCCGAGGGAAATATTCCACAGCGAATGCTGTTTTTCTCTCAGCCTCAGAGTGGCCAATCCCACCGAGGCCACCCAACATGTGAAGCAAATTAAACCAATGAGGAGAAAGCCCACTGATGAGTGAGGGAAACATGAGGTGAGGCCATGAAAGGGCGGCAGTGAGGCAAAGGTATCCCCGGGCTTCCCCAGGGGGGGGACGTTACCTGCGACTTCGCTTTCCGCAGTCCAATAGAGCACTGCGTGGGAACAGGACAGACAGTGTTGGGCTGGGAGGGACACTCCGCACTGTAGAGAGCATAGCCGGCACTGCGCGCAGGGGAGCGGCTGCTGCCCGCTACTCTGTCTCCATTCATGCTCTGGAGGGACCCAGACTGGCCAGGCATAACACCGCTTAGCTGCTCTCCTGTACACAGTAGCCTACTAAGGTTGTAACAAACCATGCTCAAAATTCAAGCACAAATAATCGCGCTCCCAAAATTAATCGCAGAGTTTGCCAACCTAATGATTAAGATGGTGTTCATTTATTTAATCTGCCTATTCGTTATTTTGGTTTTTCACAAGACATTTTAAACATCGTCTACTTTCCTATGCCAAATATGTAATGTATAAAACCAAAAGTGAACAATATGTTTGTCTGCAAGTTCCCCTTTTACTTAAAATTGAGTATTGAAGTAAGATACTATAAGAAATTAACTATTAAATAAAATTATATTTTAAACAGATTAATTCTATTTTTGGCGAGTTTTATTTAAATGTAAACTTAGATACTATCAAGCAGTTCAATCTGCATTTCTATATGAAATGTTTGTGAACCCTGTTGCTGTGTTCAGTAACTAGACGGAAACACATAATTTGGATGCCTGATGTTTATACTTTTGTTCCACAGATATTTACCAGCACTATTTTTCAGTAGCTATTATTATAACAAGTTCCCTTGTTGCACAGCTCATGTATTGTACAGCTAACTAGTTTTATGTATTCAGAATATCGCCCTCAATAGCTCAAAAACTCTAAGTAACTCTTTAAAAGGCAATTCTACCATCAAACAAATGTAACGATATGGAACGTAATTATTTGAACGTTATCCAAATCTGAAACAAATTAAATGAAGACTAATAACATTATCCGGAACTTCTTGTGTTTCAGGCTTAAGCCTACTTGATCAACTGTACGTAGATAATATGCAGGTGATGCACAACTGTTGTAAACCATGGGGTCTAAGAATAGCATTTCCAAGATGCTCTGTTAAGTCCAAAGTTTGGGAATATTTTGGGTTTTCTACAAAAGAGGAGTCCCACATTGGTAGTAACACTTGCCATACAACGATTAAATAGAGTAGAGGAACCACAAACTTTAGACTTAAACTCAAGAACTTTAATTATGTGCTGGGTTAGGGTTTGTCTCTGGCTCTAAGGGTGCTTTTCCACCATACCAAGTACCATACTATCAGTACTTTCTATTGACTTCTGGTCAAGTACCAGTACCAAAGGTTACAGTACCTAAAGTACCAAGCCAGCTGGGGAACTATTTTGGTACTTTGGTACTCTGGGATGGGACTTGCAAAAGCTTTGCTTGTCGATTGGTTATGCAAACAGCATTCTGGGCGCCCTGACGTTTTCTTCACAAGAACTGAACCTCTCTCCTTGAAGTTCTTGATCTTCTGATAAATGGTTGTTTTAGGTGTAGTCTTACTAGCAGCAATATCCTTGCCTGTGAAGCCCTTTTTATGCAAAGCATTGATGACTGCATGTGTTTCCTTGCAGGTAACCATGGTTAACAGAGGAAGAACAATGATTTCAAATACCACCCTCCTTTTAAAAGATCCAGTCTGTTATTCTAACTCAGCACGACAGAGTGATCTCCAGCCAACACTCTCACCTGTGTTACCGAGAGAATTACTGAAATGTCAGAAGGTCATTTTGTGGCAGGGCTGAAATGTAGTGGAAAGGATTTTTTGGATTTTCACGGCAAAAAAGAGGGACTTTGCAGTTAATTGCAATTCATCCGATCACTCTTCATAACATTCTGGAGCATATGCAAATTGCCATAATAAAATCTGAGGCAGCAGACTTAATATTTGTCATTCTCAAAACTTTTGACTGTACAGTGGTGGGTATGGTCCAGCTATTCCGCTAACCACTAATTACCAAAGCTAACCTATTTAACAGATTTGTGTTTTGATTACTTTGATAACTCTTAGTGGACCAATTAGCTTCAGCTAAATGTAATTCTGCTAACTGTAAGTCCACATTCATTTCTTTGCAGGTAAAGTAAATAAAGTTTAATGGCCAGAAACATTTGTAAATACTAAAATCAAGCATATTTGTTCCAGTCTGTTGTGAACATGTCCTCAACAGTCGATCTGGAATGCTGTTGGTTGACTGTGTAAGCAAGATGTGATTGGTCGATAACTTGTCATATTTAAATGTATGTGAACAAAGATGAAGTCCATTTAAACTGGGATATTCTGAACTAAGTGGAGAACTGGGGCCTGTATCACAAAGCTGGATTTCTTCCTTTGTGATTATTTCCCTTTATTTTCCGGGTTCTGATTGACATAACCATGGACCAATACAGAGCTGAGACCCTCCTTCCTAGTTCTGGGTAAATGGCGCCATGTTTGTAGTCCCCAAGCGGCTTCATTGAGGGCAAAAAGTCAACATGGGTCAGTCGCAGAATAGCACTCCTCTGACAAAATTGCATATCTTGCAAATGGAATATCATCGAAAAATGTATTCCAAAGACACTACAGAATCCAATGAGTCCTAAATATCCCCAGGTAATCACTCCAGCACTGCAGAACTAAATTGCTAAACAGGTTAGAATTTCAGCTCTCTGTGTTTTAAGAGTTTCAGAGCCAAAAAAAAACTGAAACTCAATTCATATAATAAGCTAGTGGTCATCGAAGCTAACTTTTCAGGTAGTTGTGCCCCCCACTGTTCAGTCCAACAAAATACTATTGCCTTTTTTTTTTAAATTCAGAACAAAATTCTTCACGTTGTGATGTCGTTTACCACCAGTATCCGTTTTTAAACCAGTGGAAAACCAGCACCTTGAAGTACTGTACTTTTGGTACTTTCTTGAAGTATTTAAAGTACGGTACCTGATGTAGTGGAAAAGCGCCCTAAGGAGGGACAGCATAGACTCCTAACCCTGGGCCAGTGAGTGAGTGACCTTGTGTTACGGTTCAGATCTGGCTCCTGCCCTGCTATCACGCTCAGTCCATCACCTACAGAGCACATGAGTTCTGTACAGCAATAAAACCTGTGACAAGCACTGTCACTCTACACCACGGCATGTCGGCACTCCCAGTTGTTGGCTGATCCCCCCACACCACCCTTACCTTTTGGAATGGCTGACACAAAGCGCTTTTTCCACCATGGTCGGTTCCTGTCTGACTTCTCGTCATCACTGTCTTTCCTCTCCTCCACCTGTAAGGGGTGACGTACGTGGGGTGAGGTGAGAGCTGTTAGCACAACGTCCCTTGTAAACACCAGTATGCAGCACACAGTGGTTCCAAACTAAGGGACTGTGTGCAGGGCAGTGATTGGCTGAGGCATACCTCTCCTTTCAGAGAGTCCTTGCTGGGAGAGGACGAGGGTCCTAGGGCGAAGCCAGCGGGCCCCAGCTCACGATCCTCAGGCACAGCCCGCCGGTTGAGACCCGGGTCGCTAGTGGGCCGGCGGCCAGTGCAGACGATGTCTGAGCTGCGGCTGCGAACCAGCCGGTCTGGGTACGAGTGCCGCTGGTCCTGCTGAGCCAGGCTGTGTGGGCAAAAGGGGGCACCAGTGTGGCGTGGCTCCTGACCTGGGATGCACGCCTCTGGAATGGGGGGGTCCGGCGGGGGGTGGGATGGGCGGGTGTGGTGCACCTTGGGCCGCACGATGGTGCCCGTGCAGGAGCCTGCGGGTATCAGTGGGCATCAGTGGGTTTTGGACACGATCCCCATCCTACCACCGTCAGCGCTGTGTGAGACTTAACCCTGGGGTTACAGGAGTCCTGGGGGCAGGGCTGCATCCTCTGTGAGCACATGCCTGAACCCAGCATCCTGCTCTTCAGGGACACAGGCGGCTCCCATAACAAAATCTGCCCCCTTTCGACTCATTTTCATTATAAATTTGAATAAAAGCACAAATAACAATGCAGTAATGGTGTCATAAATATTTCTCTCCCCTTGCGCACGTTTCTGCAGCAAGCATGTACACATGCACACACAGACAGACAGACAGACGCAGATACACACAGAGACACACATAGTGAGCAGAGCCCCGAGCAGCAGAGCTGTACCCTGGGGTGAAGGCAGGCCACCTGTTCACTGCCGGGAGCCGGGGGGACAGCCAGCGAGCCTGGGGTGAGGTCTCTCAGCCTGTCACCCCCTCGCTGGCACCCAGCCCCCGTTACTCACACCCACGCGGGACAAACAGTGCATTCGGCACATTTAGGGTTGTGTGTGTGTGTGTAAGAGCGTGGTTCTCGACTGAAATGCGCACTTGGCCCCAGTGCCGGAAATTACCTTCCCCGGAGGCGAGGGGGTCGAACATAGCAAGGAGGGACTCAGCCTGCAAAGGCGGGGACGTCAGATGGTGCGCCCCTGGCAGCACGGGGAGGAGAGCAGGCAGGTTAGCGGCCCGGTGACGCCCTTGTCCCTCCCCCCAGTAAATCTGTAAACTTGCCCACTTTGGCTCTTCGCTGGTAAAGCATGACGGAAGCCAGCCAGACACAGGATACCCTGACCGGCTCTGACCCTCCCCTTACCGTGAGCCGACTCCTCCCCATCCGGGCTCGTCACTGAGTCCTTGCCCCCGAAGTCGGAGCTGCACTCGGAGCGCAGGTCCTCCATCTTGTTGGGGATGTCCTCGGATGTGGCACTTATGCCTACCACGATAAAAGAAACCAGGAATAGTAGTGGAAAAGAGAAGCTGTCGAAGTCGGCCTCGCTCACAGATGGGACTGTGGGGGTTATGGAAGGAGGGGCATTCTCAGGGTTGGGGGAGGATGTACCTGAGACCACGCTGAGCCCCGGCGTGCTGGGCCGGGAGCTCACCTCCCTGACCTCGGTGTCGTCAGAGGTACTGCCCACCCCAGAGCAGCTCTCCAGCTCTTGCAGGCGCTCCTCCTGCTTCAGGTCAGGGGCCTCTGGGGGGGGGACAGTGCGCAGGTATCAGTGTTACCTAAAACCAGAGGGCATCGCCTGATGGAAGCTCTCGCCAAGCGGTCACTTCCAGTGACCTGCGAGTCCATCTGAGGCAGTTCCTGCCTTTTCCTGATTTAACATCCTTACACAAAGCAGCAAATTATACAAGAGCATACAAACGGCGCCGAGCCCGACAGTGCCGCTTCGCACTCGGGTCCCCGATAAACACTGCTCTGGAGAAAAAGCGGTTCCATGCGCGGAGCTGAACGGTGGCCCAGCCGAAACCCGCAGTGAGTGCATCCAGCATTCCACCAAACCTGGGATCTCAGCGCAGTCCACCGACCTAGGCTCACTACGGACACATGGAAAAGCGGGGCCACCTAAATATTTTGCTGGTCGGCAGATCTAAGGCTTTTGATCACTATATACTTTCGTCATTAGTCAAGGTGCTGGACCGTTGAGCCTTATGACATTTACAGAGGTACTGTCCCCAATCTGCGTGGGGCTCCAAAGGGACTCCCACACGGGGCCCGAGCGGGGGCCTGCTGGCCCGTCTTGGGCAGAGGCCACTTGGGGGTGGAGAGGGCCCCGGCCAGTTTGACTTCTCGTCTGGCTGGGGGACGGTTCTTTCTCACAGAAAACGCTGCGGCAGGTTCCCTCGGCTCGGCACGGCGCGGAGAGGTGGACCATGAAACCAGGTACTGGCCAGGAAAGCTCACCTGAGTCACTAGGTAAGACCTCCACGCTCCAGGCCTCGCTCGTCGTCTCAGAGATGGTGGATCCGTACGGGTCGAGCAGGACGGAGCCGGAGCCCGGCAGACAGAGCAGGCTGCCAAGCATACTCTCCACAGCGGCTCCTACACACAGGAAGCAGAGCTTGGGCTCACAAAGTCGACCTCGACCTGGTGACCGCGCAGCGCTTTGGCATTGTCCCGGCCCCCAGCAAGGCGACGGAGGCTAAGCCGCCAGAACGCGGCGGGCAGGAACATGGAGCAGCTGCAAGGAGGGAAACACTCAGCTCCACTTTTTTGGCAACCATTCGGGTGGGAAGGCTCCCTGCAGCAACATGGCCCCTCCCTGGCGTGGCCCCATTCCCATCCGTCGGCAAGCCCGGCAGGGGACGGGGGCCCTCGAGGGGGGCTCCGCCCCGCTGCCGCTGTTTACAGTCGTCGAGGTAGGGGCTCGCAGCGGCCGCCTTTCAGGTGGATGATTAAATGAGTGGCGCAACAAGAAGTGAAACAATTAGAATTTCTGCCTCATTATCATGGTAATCTTATCAGTGGGATAATGAGGTATTAATGGATATTTAATGTGCATCTCATAACTGAGTCCCTTGGAGAAAACACATAAGGAAATCGCTGTAAATTCACTTAATGACTGAAAAGTCCCACCACGCCACATACCAAGGCGTGAAAAATGGAGGATGCAAATGAGTGGGAACCAAGGTCAATAAGACTGCGGGGACCCAGCGAATGTCAGCCGTCCGTGACGAGGGTGGGGGTGGGGGTGGGCGCCAAGCGGGACCGACGGCTCTTTATTATCATCACCAGTGAGGGGTGACTTTCCACAAGGAGCTCAAACCGGAGACGGACTTTAGCGGACGGGAAAGCGCATGCTTTGACTGTCCCGGAATTTGCTTGCCAATGATGCCAACATGTCTAACATCTGAGCCTGCATGTTCTTCCAGAAAGCTGCACAATAAAAATGAGTTATAATGTTTTCATTCTCTAAATGTTAGAGGTACAAGGAAAAAAAGATTAAGACTGCAAGCTGAAGCTGAAAATGAACAAATATTCTAAGAACACAAAAACATGCATCTGCACCCAGACCATATGCAGAGAGAGCGGCTTTATTCATGCGTTTTACTGACGTCTCTTAGCTGTTAGTGTGTCTCTCAAAGGCTGGGCTCATTCGTAAAAGGTATTTATGTCTTTGATCTGAAGACCTGTTTTTTAATTGGACATAGAGAACATAAGATGGATCCACCTAACATGGTTAATGTTATATTCACTGTAGTGCATTATGTCATGCTCTGCCGCACACATGCATGGTACACAGGTACCATTGATGGGTTTGTCCTTGAAAAGACAAGCTGCAATGTAAAAAGCAGGCCACTGGGTGGCAGTATAATCCAATATAGAGAGCAGGCCACTGGGTGGCAGTGTAGTTCAATTCTGTTAATACGTTGGAAAATACACTGAGAAGTCTTACTAAAAATCAATGCTGCATGACCTCCCTTTTCAATATAAATAAAGTGTTACATTTGATCATCGAAACTATATTGCAGTTCCTCATGTTTGTGGTAAATCTCAATGTCATGAACTTGAAGGACTGAATGCGTCCACTGTAATTAAATCAGTCGACAGCCACAAACATCCACTCGAATATTTTAAATAATTATGGAGAATCCACTAATTCCAGCCATCTATCATACTGAGGAAGGCATGCTCATAATTTCAGGCAGCCATTAGCTCAGTGACAACTCAATCACACATCTGGACAGAGCCAATCGGTGAGTGAGCGATGCCTCCTGCAGAAAGGTTAATGGGCGTCTCGCTGGCCGGGCCGCGCTGAGCTCACCTGCAATCTCCTGCAGGCGGTCCTCGTCCATGTTGGGGTCGAAGTCACTGCCCAGCACGTCCGTGCTCCAAGTCTCGCTCACCGTCTCAGAAATGTCCCGGTCGTCAGTCAGGCCCATCATGTCGCGGATCTCAAACTTGCGCAGTTTGTCGTCCAGGTTGTCCTGAGTGGTGGCTGCAGGGCAGAGCGATTTGCGTCAGAGGGAAGCAAGTCATCCAGGAGGCTGAGGACCAAAGCGTGGCCCAGATAGGCCCGAGAAGGTGCGCACTTCCGAGTGACCCCACACAGGAACTCCTGCGGTACAGTCACCCCTCCAGATTTGCCAATTTGACACCTGAGGTTTCACTTATTCACTTAAGTTGGCCAGGAATAATCAAACGGAAACACTGAATGGGGTGTGTAAGCCAAACCTATATAAACACGGCAAATGATCTGGAGGACATAAAATCATATAATACATAAATATTACTGTTATGTATTATTTGTTCTTGCAAATGCATACTATTTCTTTAATATTAAAAGGTTTGTCTGTTTCGCCGACTAGCCTCACTCAGATTGTTAGCTAATGTTAGACATGTTTTGTCTAAACCTGTCACTGCAGGGAATATTTGCATTTTTAATACTGGACCCAAGTATTATTCATACTGGCAGTGGATCTTCCTCTCTAACCCATGCATGTGTGAATGGCTGACTGTACCCCCCCCCCCACTAAAGACTGCATACTACACCCATCAACTGAGTAACATATTAGAGCAGCTTCCCACTTCACTTTCTTTGATTGGTTAAGGGGAAACAGGGAATCTTGCAGGAAACAGAAAACTCAAAAGTTTCCAGCAGTAATTCGGAAACCCATTAGCCCAGATTAAGCCAATGACTTCAATCTTAAAGTGCAGAGCAGATAGAGGAGCAGGCAGCAGGATAATTAAAGACAGACACAAGTCACACCAAGGTATCGGAGTCAGTGACTGTGGCTATGCTGTTACACCCAAAACGAGGCAACCCACTATGAAAGGGAAAAACTTACAAACGCGCTTACAGATGCACACGGACACACAGACAAACATATGGAGAGAGACAGGCACATATACACAGACAGGCAGGCGCAGAGAGAGAGAGACAGGCGCAGAGAGAGACAGACAGGCGCAGAGAGAGAGAGACAGGCGCACACACAGAGACAGGCACATACACACAGGAAGACAGGCACAGACAGGCAGGCGCGCACACACACACACACACACACACATATATAGACAGGTATAGACAGGCAGGCAGGCAGACACACAGAGACAGACAGGCGGGCAGAGAGGCAGGCGGGCAGGCAGGCAGACACCTTGCTCATGCTCCAGCAGCTGTAGTGCTTCAGCCCCGTTGCCACCGGGAGGCCCTGCCCCCAGTTCCGACACTGACTCGCCCTCCAGGTCCAGTGACGATACCGAGTTAGAGCGGTTTGACGGCCCTGTGGATAACCCAGAAGACACGAGCCCATGAGCAGTTTGGCAGGCTCCTACTCTTAGGCATCAGAAGATCACTAGGCGTTAATCAAAACACAAGCACCGTTTTGAAGATGCTATTAAACCACTTCTTCGTGTAACAGCTATGCCAATGTGTGCCCTCTTCTGGCAGCCTGGGGAAGCGCACCTTCCGAGATGCCCTCCAGGTTGTCGCTGCAGAGGGAGAAGCGCAGCGTCTTGTCCGGCTTCCCGTGGAGCTTGGCGTCGTCAGCAGGAGCCTCGCCCTGCGCCCCATCCACCAGCTGCAGTGTGAGCACCTTGCCCGTGTGGGGGAGAGGTGGTCACCAGGCGAGCCTAACTAATCCAGGAAAACTCTAGTGCCTAAAGGAATTTGACTGTTCACAATTTTTATTTAATCAGAGAAGAGAGAGAGAATTTAAAACGATAGGCAGGGAGGGCAGCTGAGCAGGTCTGCTGTTGACAGTGTTAGTATTCACCTGTTCCTATACCTACCACAGTACATTCTGCTTCAGGGTTAGCAAACATGTTTCACTCAAACTTTTATTATTTTTTACACCCTTAGAGGCCAAAGGATCCATACCTCGTTCTCGGACATCATGCCCGGAACGGTTTGGGGGGCGGCGCCCAGTGACATTACAAGCACTTCCTCTGGCATCACTTCCTGTAGAGACTCTTGTGAGCTGGGCTCTGGCTCCCCCTCCTGGGCGATGTTGGTACGACTGCGGCTGCGGGAAGCTGCAGGGCAGCAGGTGGGAAGGTCATTAAACAGCAGTACAGGTGCCTGGTGCATTTTACCCATCCATCTCTCTCGTACCATCCTGCTCCGCTCAGACACTCGGACGGAACAGCAGACTGGAAGCTTGCCCGGAGAATCACAGGCCAAGCAGAGCTCGGACACAGGGCAGGGTGAGCAGTGGGGGAGGGGGTGGGGGTGGGCGGGGGGGAGGCGTGGCACAGGCAGCATGTACAGGTACAAGAGACGATGCAGGCCGTCAGCTGGCTAAACAGCAATCATCATGTGGCTTCGCTGCCGTTTTGGGCGGTGACTGATCTCAGATCAGGATCCCAGAGCAAAGGAATTTCACTCTGCATTACTTCCTGAACGGCTACCCGCTGAGAGGCACAGCGCCCCCAAGGGGTGATGGGAGAGAATCACAGCGACAGTGTGTGGAATGAAGTGGAGAGTGTGACCCATGTGAAAAGCAGCCTGAAGCCTTAATTCCGAAAATAAATCTTAATGTCTGAAAGTGAGTGACAGACAGACATGAAGGACTGAAGCTGGACCATGTTTCAGCTGCACACAGACGGCAGGACCTGCACTGGAGGGAAAGTCTCCCTCAACACAGGGGGGCGCTGGAGGGACAATGAGCAGGGGTGTGCATGAAGACAACATGTGTGGAGACATGAAGCAGCGTGGCTGCAAGTGGGGCAACAAAGGCGGGGTGCATGGGCAAATGACAACAGCGCCACCTGCAGGAGGCCTTCCCCCTGCACCAAGGGGGAGGGCACACGATGGGGGGGGGGGGTACCCACCAAAAGGGGTGACTAAAGGAATGTGTGCAGATAGGGCGGTGGTAGAGGAGTCCCAGGATGTGATGGCCACCAGCTGCTGTCCTGCTCATTGGCAGCAGAGGAGAGAGAGAGAGGGAGAGAGGGAGGGACAGGGGGAGGAGAGGGGAAGATGGAGGGAGAAGAGGCCGTAAGAGTGGGGAAGTGCAACATGACACCAGGACACCCGTTTTAACAGTGGGACAGGAGAGTCTTCCTGCCTTCTGTGAAGATGGGGCGAGTTCGCGGGCCGTCCCGCCTCCGCGTTAAACCTTTCGCGGGCCGTCCCGCCTCCGCGTTAAACCTTTCGCGGGCCGTCCCGCCTCCACGTTAAACCTTTCGCGGGCCGTCCCGCCTCCACGTTAAACCTTTCGCGGGCCGTCCCGCCTCCACGTTAAACCTTTCGCGGGCTTCATCACACCGGCAGCACAGGCTACGACATGCACTCACCCACTGCAGCAGGACCTCAAAAACCAGAACACTTTGGGGAGGGGTGCGTTGGGGTTTCCAGGACAGGGGGGTTACTGGTAAGTCACCGGGTCCAACCAAAGAAGGGCAGAGTGTGGCTCAGTGGGTCAGGGTGCTCGGAATCAAAGATCAGAGTGTTGCTGGTTTCAGAGTGGGTTTGCTGTGAGGTCCCCGAGTCAGACCTAAACCCCCAATCCGGCCGGAACTGGCTGCTTTCCCTCCTGCTTTCCCTCAAAAATGTACATTACTTTGTATAAAACCAGCCAACTCGCATGTATCTCCACGGAGCCACGCAGGGGCCTTCTCTGTACCTCGGACAGTCCATTCGTATCCTGTAATATAACTGGCTGTCACCGCTGTAATACTGCCCTTCCCAGATGCTGTTAATTGACACTCTAATAATCTAAGCACCTCATCTGCCTTCCTTAAGGGCTCCATTGTAATCCCATTTCAACATTTGTACTCATATGGCAATAAGCTGTGAAAGGTGCTCATTCTTCCCGAAAAATGATCAAGCCGTTAGCAACAAAAAAAAGTAGTAAAAATAAATATCAATTTAGCAGCAATTGCTGAGAGGACAGTCTGGGAGGAGAGGGCGGGACGCTGCCTCAGGACAGGACCCTGGGAGTTAAGGCTAGAGACCTAACAACCTGACAGGACGCAGAGGAGGAAGCAGAGGCCATGGGGCGGAAGGGGGGGCCCCGTGTCACAGGCACACGTGTGGGTCTTACGGGCAGGGGAGCTCAATTGCTTGAGCTTTAGCATTTCTGTGCTAATTGATCGTACTAGTGAAAGAATCCCAGCTGGCCCTGGATGGACTGTTCGGCCTGCGGGCTGCTGTAGAGTCAGCTGGGGAGATTCCAAGGGCAGTCTTCTGCGTTTTTCTTAAAGGAGCACCTACGGCGCTTTTTGTGTCTGGCTTCCCACGCGAGCGTTTCGGCGGTGGTTACCTATCTGCAGGCGGTTCTTGCGGTTGGCCGGCGTGGTGGCCGGGGACAGCTGCGGCGTGTTGGAGGGCGTCAGCTCCAGGCTGTTGCTCTTGGCCGCACGTGACTGAGGGATGTTGGCCAGCAGGGTCTCCAGAGCCAGCCGCTCCTCCTCCCGGAGTTGGTCACCCATCATCACGCTCCGTACAAAGTCCACCTGCGGGGATGAGCGAGGACACCGTCTCCATCGACTTGACGAGGATTCTAGGGGTCTAACAAAGACTCTTCACAAACAACACAACATCCATGTTTATTGTATCAGTGACCCTAGAGAATTTCCTGATGCATGGCACAAAACCAGATTCATGCCATGAGTGGAAACAGTGGCACAGAGCTGAATGCCAAGAGAGACACCCACGGAGGAGACCCAGGTACAGTACAGATCATTTTCCAGGAGAAGCCTGCAAACATGCGTGATCATTACAGTATACAGGGAATTTATACAGCCAGTGACAATCACTGAGACAACCCTACTGTGTCAGAGACCTGGTCTTACCAGTGAAAAGAGTTGGTTCTGAGTTATATAAGCCACGGTTCTGCTCAGGCCTTCCAGAAGGTTCATGGAGGACATGGGTGGCGTCTCCACAGCGCGCCCACCAATCACAACGTCGAGGAAAGCAGCAACACAGCTCTGGAAACACGAAACCAACCAATCAGATCATGTTCCGGCAATCATGGCAGCATCATTTACAGCATTATGCCTCGGGGCATTTCTCAACATCAAAGATAGTATTTGTGGTCTTGGAAAGACCAGTCTTGCTAACTTGACTCCCAAGAATGGGAGCAATGAATCATGGGATCGGTCTTCAGTGAGGATGCAACCAGCGTATTCCAGATATATGGGCTAGCAGGAGAACTACATCCAGGGATTTTTACAGTCTTCTGTACTTCTGTTCTCAAGTATTGGAAATGATCTGCGGCAATAACGGGAATTCAGAGCAGCGCTGGTGATGGGGGGGCACCATCAGGGCAGCTACAAGGATGGAGATCACAACATCATGCAGACTGGGAAGCAGAGGAACTGGAGTTCTCCAGGACCACAGCTAATCTTCATTTAATGATTTTCGATAAATACAGTTTAACTACAATGGAAAGTAAAACAGATTAATACTGGTCAATTTATGTTTAGGATTGAAATTAAATTCCATAATGCAGGTCATTTACAAGTTTACAACATAACTCGACAAATTTTCTTTTTAAAGAGCTAGTTAATTTTGGAATTTCCTCTGGTAGGCGTACTGGGTACAAAGTTAGCTTTTTTAGAAGACAAAGCTGGTTGAATTCAACTGATTTGCCGCTAAACATTCATACATCCATCTTGGCCATGCTCTCTCCGTACAGAATCGGAAAGCAGCTGAGCTGTCTCAGGTGGGTGCAAAGAGCAGCCCCTCTGAACGGAGCTGCTCCAGGACAGCTCAATAGATCAGGAGGGAATAAAAAATTAAATTGGCATTAAAATTATCTTTTAAAATGTTTTAAATAAACTGTATTGTTAGCAGAACTATGAATAAAGCCTGAAACAATTTAAATATATATACAGTAAATGAAATACATTCATTTTAAAGAATTACTGGGGGGGGGGTGGAGGAATTTGCATTGTTTTAGTGCGACTGGGCAAACGCCCGGGGGGCTTCAGCTTACTTTATCAAACTTGGACAGACCCCCCTTCCGTCGTGGGTCTCCCTCATCAGCGTCCGCCATGGCCAACTGCTGCAACAGCTGCCCCACCTATTCAAAAGGGAGGCACAACACAGGATGAATGTACATGGACAGCTGAATTAGGAAGGGAGGTGGGAGGCTGACAGTGCGCCCCCTCCCCCCCCCCCCAAATAATAAACATACATACATAAAAATAGTGAGAGGCAAAGTACACAGCACTACTGCAGGCAAGCCAGCTCATAAATGTGGGCTAACTGGCCTGCAAAAGGCACCCTGGCCCGGCCCTCACCCCCGGCCCGGCCCTCACCCCGGCCCGGCCCTCACCCCGGCGCCCTAACCTGCATGAGGTTGAAGCGGGCCACCTCGTTGATCGGTGCGTCCGAGATGATGCCGTATTGCTCGGGGTTGACGATGGCCGGGCAGATGAAGCAGGTGAGCAGCAGGTCGGTGCACATAGTGCGTACCTCGCTCACCTCCAGGCGCTCGACGCGCGACAGCGTTTTGTACATCTGCGACACAATCCAGCGCAGGCTGTGCGGGAAGCAGTATGTGTTCTGCTTAAGGTAGCCAATGAACTTGTTGACCAGCGCCACCAGCTTGGCCTCGTTGGCCTCCACGGCGGCCTGCACGCGCCGCCTGTAGCTCTCGGAGCCCTTCTCGCCGAAGAGGCGCTCCTGCTGCGCTGGCGTGAAGCGCTCCGTCAGCTTGGCCGCGTCCGTCTCCAGGTGGTCCTCGTCCTCCACCAGCAGCTGCATGATGGGCTCGTGCAGTGTGGCCGTCAGGAAGAGCTTGGCTGCGTACAAGCCTTCGGAGAAGAGGCGGAAGAGGATGCTGAAGGCGCAGGTGCCCCGGCGCAGCAGGCGGCGCGGATTCTCGCTCTCCTTCAGCTCGAACTCCACCAGGTAGCGCAGCACCTGCGGGGGTGTGGAGAGGCAGGCCCAGAACATAACCAGCTGGTTAGCCTGAGGTCACTATCGACATGCCGAGGGGGACCTGAACGGGCCAACAGAAGCGGGCCAGGGATCTCTTATTTGGAAAAGCAACAGAGAGCACACATATGGCCCCATGATCCTGTAGGACAGGGTAGCACTGAGATTTTTCTGCTCTACTCCAGCTTAAGATGGCCGGGATGGTTAGACAGGCTCTGTGCGGATCCAGGGACAATGGAGGTATAGGGCGATCCCTACCGAAGGAGGTGGTGCGTGTGAAAGTGAGAAGGCATCTCCCTCTACATATCCAGACCTATCAAGCTCTATCTGTGTGTGTGGGGGGGGGGACATGCATGCTTCTATATAATATTACCAGTAATATTACTGCTGAAAATACATGTTCCAGAAAAGTTCAACTATTATGCTGTTTGTGTATCATCATAATAAACCAACTCAGTCGGGCTTATGGCACCTTCACACACCACAACAAAGACATCCACAGATTCTCAGGAAATAAACATAACCGCCATTGCAGTTACCATTTTAAAACATTTAAAAGAAATGGTACAGTAGTGCAAGTACAAACGAAGCCTGAATATTTTTTTACACATATTCAATTTATGTATATGGTATAAGTCAATTTCCATCCATCCATTTTCTGAAACCGCTTAATCCCAACTGAGGTCATGGGGGGGGGGGACCTGAGCCTATCGCGGGAACGAAGGGTGCAGGCGGGAACCAACCATGGGCAGTTGCCAACACACCGCAGGGAACACACACACACGCACACATATACTACAGGGCCAATTTAGACTCACATTAAGTCCATCCATAACCGCTTATCCTACTGGGTCATGGGGGGGTCCGGAGCCTATCCCGGAAGCAATAGGCACGAAGCAGGGAACAACCCAGGATGGGGGGGCCAGCCCATCACAGGGCACACACACACCAGTCACTCACACAAGCACTCCTACGGCTAATTTAGCAACTCCAATTAGCCTCAGCATGTCTTTGGACTGTGGGGGGAAACCGGAGTACCCGGAGGAAACCCCACCATGACATGGGGAGAACATGCAAACTCCACACACATGACCCAGGCGGAGACTCGAACCCGGGTCCCAGAGGTGTGAGGCAACAGTGCTAACCACTGTACCACCATGCCATCCCTCACAATAAGTCAATTTTTTTTAAATAATAAACAAAAAAAAAAACACCAGATTTCATTTGTCTTTGTGTGACTATGCAGATGTCTTGGGGGAGGGGGGTGTTGATAGCAGACGACATGCGAGTCAGAAACGTTCCAGCCCATTTTATCAAACATGTGGCACGGCCTTCGCATGGTTGGGCTCACCTGCAGCAGGTAGCTCTCGTCCTCCTGCATGATGCAGTTACCGTAGAGCGAGGTGAACACCGTGTGGATGACACTCTGGGTGGGCTCCAGGCTCAGCCCCCCACCGGCCACCAGGCAGGAGGCCACCAGCCGCGGGTTCTCCCGCAGGCGGCCCAGGAACTCCCCATAGATGCTCTCTTGGAATCCCAGGGTCTTGTAGCCATCCACAAACTGCGTGTCCTCCAGCACCTTGGCATGCTGGCAGCACTCGGCTGGGGAGGCCTCCGCACTGGGGGGGATGGGGGGTTAGCGTTAGCCTTAGCAGAGTGCAAACATGCTGCGATCTGTTAAAGACGGAAGCCCTGTCCACCCTCCAGGGGTAACAGAAGTCTGGAACAAAGTGGGCGGTGCTGCAGCCTGGGCCAAATTCCCGGACTAATTCAGAGACAGCGAGCTGAGTCTGCCAAGCGGCTCAGAGGCCTGGACACACCACCATGCCAGCGAGCCCTCCCTCGTTCACATCATTTATGATGTTATATAAATAAATGATAGCAATGACGACAAACTGGTCAGCTGCTCGAATCGGTGTAAACTGAGCCAGACAGCAAAATGGCCAACTTGGCCGGCAGGGATTAACTAACCGCCCCAACAGACTCCTGTGTCTCCCTGCTTTTCCCTCAGATGTGTTTCTCTAATCTAGAAGTGGCCCAGGTGCCCTACAACCTCAACAGGTGACATAAGGAACTGGGAGACATTCTCAGCAGATATGGAGGATATAAAGGAGGGTAGGGCTGGGCAGCATGGCAACATCCATGTTGCTGTGTTACCTGCACAGTGTGCATTGCGTGTTGGACCGAGGGCACGAAAGGACGTCTAAGGTGTGATCGACTGTTTGCCATTACTGGTTTACTGGTGAGTCGAGTGGGTTTGGCTGACAAAACAGCTTTAGATAGAACATAGAACATAGAACAGCAACTGACAGAATGTGCACTGTAGCTAGTGATCTCTCTGTAAAGGCAGATCATAGCACACACCCCAATAGGACAGCAAAGGGTTTTCCCGCAGATACTGAATATACAAACACCAAAAAAGCAGCCAGAATTTTAACACATTTCCTGCAGAATCGTCACAAGAGTGACAGACACTGTAAACCAAGGTAGAAAGAAGAATCATACACAACAAAACAGTACAAAACTCTGGACGTCCATCATGAGAATGACGACAACAAATGGCCCATGACCACCATGACTCAGGTCCGGAAGGAACAGCGTGAATGAGATGAGTCCAGTCACCCTCATATGATACATTTAAGTCAAAGTGGCGCTGAGACAATACCAACTGCTGACTTGGAGAAATTTCACAGCACTGGGAGGCTTATTTAAAGCTGTACCTTCTGTGTGAGGAAACGCTCTCTTTGATCCAGTCTAAACAAGTTTCCATTTGAGGTCTGTGGTTTGTGTAGGCACCAGAGCTGACCTTGCGCAAAGGTGACGTTATGTCCCTGACAAATACAGCACCCACGCCGGCGCGGACTCATACCTCCCCACAACTCCTTCACATTTCCTGTTTAGTGCCCACCCACTGCAGCTCGTTTGGGGTCATTTCCCCCAATCTTTACTGTATGCTTTGTTTCTACAGCATGCGTTTCTCTAATCTAGAAGTGGCCCAGGTGCCCCAGGCAGGGCTTTCCCAGACCCCCCTGGCAGTAGGCTTAACAATCAGCAGACTTCCTTCACATGCTGACAGAAGCTGACCACATCTCAGGGTCATTCAGTACATGCTTTGCCTCTCTGCACTGACTACAGGCTCCATAAAACGCTCTCAAGAAAAGGCAGGATTTCGGAAACACCACCCACTTCAGAGCAGTCCGGACACTCCTGTGGCTTCACAGCGCATCACATTCTGGACAGCACCATCAGAGAAGAGGAAATCAGGATGACAGCTGTCCAAGGGTTTTTGTTTAATCGATTTACACACTGCTCTCTGTATTGATCGGTCAGGACCACAGCAACACTTAGTTTTCATGACGTCTGTCAGTGCTGCAAAACAGCCCAATATAAGTTTTTAGTCTCTAGGCCTTTGTATTGCGCCTTTAAATTTTACATATTTAAGTACACTTTTATCAGACCTTCACATACATACCTCGCTTTTCCCTCACATTCCAGCCAGGCTCATCTACATGCTGATTTAGTAGCAAGACGCATCCATTTAATTTGGCCACTTAAAACATCTCAGACCACCTGCCTTCATCAAGGCAACAGCAGTCGCTTGTAGGACCCGTCCTTCCCTCTGCAGCTTCCGCTTAGCTTTCTCCTGCAGCTATATGGCACATTAGCATAAGAACATAAGACATTTACAAAGGAGAGGAGGCCATTCAGCCCATTTCGCTGATTTTAAGGGAACCCAAGGTTTTAGCTTGCTCTACACTAACAGGAAGACTATTCCGCACTCTAACTATAAAATGTGTAAAAAAGTGCTTCTCAAATCCAGTGTAAAATGTTCTCCCACTAATTTCCACCTATGGCCACAAGATCTTGAATTTGAACGAATATTGAAGTAACTATTTGGTTGAACAGCATCCAGTTAGAATCTTATATGCCTAGATCACGTCCTCATAAGACATTCCTCTAAGACCAGAAATCATTCTCGTAGCCCTACGTTGCACCCTTTCCAAGGCAGCAATGTCCTTCTTAAAGTATGGTGACCAAACCTGCACACAATATTCTAGGTGGGGTCTTACCAAGGAATTAAATTATCGAAGCATCACCTCCCTTGACTTAAACTCCACACACCTAGGGATGTAACCCAAAAGCCTACTGGCGTTTTTTATTGCTTCCCCACACTGGCGAGAGTGGGACATGGAAGCATCAACATACACACCAAGGTCTTTCTCATAATCCACTACTTTTTTTCAGTGGAACCCATACAATATCTGTACTTTATATTTCTGCTCCCTGCATGGATTACCTTACATTTGTTTATATTAAATATCATCTGCCAGGTATCAGCCCAGTAACTAATTAAATCAAGATGCCACTGTAGCCTCTTTGCCGCTAGTTCAGTGTCTGCTACACCACCCACCTTGGTGTCATTTGCATATTTAACTAGTTTACTGTATATATTGGTTTCAATATTGTTAATATAAATTAGGAATAACATCCATCCATCGATCTTCAGAAACCGCTGAATTGCCAAATTCCAATCGGGATTCCCCAGAGCCTATCCCGGAAGCAATGGGCACGAAGCAGGGAACAACCCAGGATGGGGGGCCAGCCCATCGCAGGGCACACTCACACACCAGTCACTCAGACATGCACACCTACGGGCAGAGTAACTCCAATTAGCCTCAGCATGTCTTTGAACTGTGGGGGGAAACCAGAGTAACTGGAGAAAACTCTACAATGACATGGGGAGAACATGCAAACTCCACACACATGTAACCCAGGCGGAGACTCAAACCCAGCTCCCAGAGGTGTGAGGCAACAGTGCTAACCACTGCATCACCATGCCGCCCCCGCCCTAGAATTTATTTTGTTTTAAGCATATCTAGGCTTTGTAGCACATTTTCTGGGGGCAGTCTAGCACTTGGCTCCAATGATTCTCAGGAAAACACTTGACAGAGTGGTAGTACGTGTCTCTGCAGGTTACAACTCTGTGATAAGAAGGTTGTTGGTTCAAATCCCATGGCTGGTACAGTTATGTCACTGCTGGGCTCTTGAGCAAGGCTCTAAATCACAGCCGATATAGACGCACGCACAGACAGACACTGAGATGCATACACAGACACACAATGACACAAGTGTTAACGTCTGCCTGCCCTCAAAGTCTCCATCCTTTGGCCCTCAGGCATACCACCAGGGCCCTGCTTACTTCTTCACTGATCACTGCTAATTACTGCTGATCACTGCTGATCACCGCAGCAACCCCCAGCTTTCCACTTACTCTCATTTTATCTACAATAGGTACGAGTAGGTCCACTCTGCAGCCTCAGCATCCGGAATTTGCTTTGAGAAGCTTGGCAAAAGTCACACCTCTGCTGAGGGCCAGCAATCAGCCACCTCCAACATGCAGCAATGTACTCAACACCGAACTCCCCAGCAAGCCTTCATTAGCTACAGGGAGGTGCACCACATTAGCTATGGGCACCACATTCAGGTACGGCATTTCCAGGGTCATTAAGGGGCTTCTGAGAGCTACACACTGGGGGGGTATATTAGTATTACACAAGGAAGAAGCTAGCACCCTTACAGGAATTGACAAGACACCTCCCCAAGCAGAAACCCAAACCACTGTAACGGCAATCTGAATCACTGGCAGTGATGTGTGAAATCCCTGTGGCAGAGTAACCCCCACCCACAGGCACCATTCCCATTGTACTGACAGGACCCCCACCCCCTTACCTAAGCAACTAAGACAATCTTATTATTGGCTAACAGGAGTCCAACACCGTGACGATCCCAGGCAAGTGGCGGCTGATTCGTTGGGCCAACATTTCAACAATGTTTACACACAGATTCCTGGTGTCACTCATCTATGTTTGAGAACTGGCCAAGAAACCCTGCTGCCAGGGACTTAAAGGAAGCAAAGAGAAGTCACCACTAAGGTTCTCCAGCTGAGGCACAAAGCCTTGGTTACATCTACTGATGCTATTTATTCAGTGTTTTATTACTGAAATTTGTTTTCTTCTGCACATTATATGACTTTCCAGTCAATGGTGTTATGGACAGTAATGCCTGAAACTATAACAGACCCAGTGGAACCTTGAATTCGGTTGAAGAGGCCCAGAATAGTCACCTGGTGAGGATGAGTCGATCGAGGTTGATGCGCTGCTGTTTGGCGATCCAGGCTGCACGGTACAACTTCTCAGCAGTCTTCAGCACCTCAGCATTGAGCCGCTGGATCAGCTGCTTCTCAGAGGCCACGTACAGCCGCTCCTGCTTCAGGTGGTGGGCCAGAGTCTGGATGTCCGGCTTCACCATCTTCGCCGGATCAACCACAGAAGACAAGGACTGCTGAAGAAAACCAGACAGATGGACTTGAGCAGTGCATTCTGGAAGCTGGAGAACCAGTAAAACAGCAAAAATATCCATCCATCCATTTTCCAAACCGCTTATCCTATCGGGTCGCGGGGGGTCCGGAGCCTATCCCGGAAGCAATGGGCACGAGGCAGGGAACAACCCAGGATGGGGGGCCAGCCCATCGCAGGGCACACTCACACACCATTCACTCACACATGCACACCTATGGGCAATTTAGCGACTCCAATTAGTCTCAGCATGTTTTTGGACTGTGGGGGGAAACCGGAGTACCCGGAGGAAACCCCACGACGACATGGGGAGAACATGCAAACACATGACCCAGGCGGAGACTCGAACCCGGGTCCCAGAGGTGTGAGGCACAGTGCTAACCACTGCACCACCATGCCGCCCCTTCAGCAAAAATATCAAATGGAACAATACAATATGTTCTAGAAGTTTAAAAAAAAAAACAAATATACATTAAAGATTAACACACAACAAAAAACATCAGCAACAACTACACAGCAGCCTGCCTACAACAGACTGCCACACTGACAAGACTGCTTCCACAGCTGAGTAAGCAAATCCAATCAACTTTAAAACAAAAATCTCTCAAAGGGAGCAAACTCTCTCTTCACAGCGATGATGTTTTGGACGGGTGGCCGGTGCTGTGACCATGTGGTGCCGTCCCAATTGCCAAAGGGAATCATGGTGACGGGACAAATGTAAAAAGCAGATATATGGGAGATACACAAAGACGCAAATTGGAAGGAGGGCCAGTGTCTTCAGTGGATGGGAGGATCATTTCTCTGGCAGCCGGCTTCGAGATGGCCGGGTGGATGTGGGGGGGGGGGGGGGGGGGGGGCAGAGTGGGTCAGTGCAAAAAAAAGGCAAAACAAGCCCTGGTCGACGGCAGCTGGACCCATGCTGCACACACCCCAAAATGCCCTGCATCACAAACATGTCTGGGAGTGCCCGTTGCTATCATAAAGCATGCGAGGGAGATGCAAATCGCATTAGCCCTTCTCGCAGACACAGAAACCGAAGGGAATGCATAAAATCTGAATGATTTCCTGAAGCATTCCTTGACACAATGAACCCTTTGTACACCAGAAAAAAACAGGCAGGCTTGAAGGGATGGACAACCCATTAGGCCAGCACAGAGCGGTCATGGATAGAGGACAAGCCACAGAACTATCTGGATGCAATGGTGACTTCAGGTGGAAACAGCTTCATAAATATTACCTTTAAAATAATCTTGACAAGCGATAATCAAATTAATTCGAATTTAATTAGTACTTTACCAATGACAGCAACCTCAGACCACATTAAACTACATAGTCATTCAATGGCACACAATAATACCTCCACTGCTGATTTCTACCACCACGACTTGTCACACGAGGTTAGAGGCTTTTTTATTGAGTGGGATATCATTGTATGAAAAGCGTTCAAGCACAAAAATAACAAAACAAGATAGCAAAATGCCCAGAGTTTCAGTGCCAGGCACCGACACGGGCAGGTTTGTCAGCTGCTGCTATCTCCTGCATGATGAAGATGGAGGCGGGGAGATTCCTGTGGTCATCAAGTTTGAGTAGAGTAAGCAGAAAAATGAGCTGATGGAGCCACTCACAACGTCAGGAGCCATTTGGTAGAGAAATGTACCGAAAAACACAGAATTCAGCCCAATAAATGAGCTCGTAAATGTGACTGTGCCCTGGGGGGATAGACCTGCCACCTGCTTCTCACCTGAGGAACTGCTTGCAACCTACAACAAGAACATCTCAACTGAATAATTAAAGTGAAAAACGTCTCCCATTATTTTGTTGGTGCCAACTTAAACTGCAGAACAACTGTCAACAGCAAGCAGACTTGTGTTCAGACACTGAATCCTTGCATGAGCCATCACTCCACTCCCCGCAGGCTTCTAAGCCTGGCTTTGTCTCCGGAAAAGGGAGAAGTTGGGCGTGCCATGTTCTTGATGATTGGGTGAAGCGAAACCCTTATGCAGAAGAGAAACAGTGACGAGGCAGGTAGGGCGGTGGTGGCCAATAACAATCGCACGTCTGCAGCGCATGTGAGACACTGGGCCAGCAGCCAACAAACAAGAAAGCCAGAATGGGTTCTATTGTTAAACCTTTGCATGTACTGTATTTAGTAAAGATTTACAGTAGCAGATGGATAGAAATCATACAAGCAGAACAAACGGTCCACAGTTTAACATACGCTCACCTGCTGACGAAGATGTCCACTATCGGACACAGGGAATGTCAAACAAGAAAAAGGAACGAAAATCCGTGTCACTTTCTCCATCCTTACAACAACCCCTCCTCCACAACTGCATTATTGAGACAGGGTCATTGTGGGCCTGAAGCCTATGCTAGGAAGGACTGGGAAATGAGGCAGGACACCATAACTAATCGGCGGCAAGTTTGTTATTCTTATATTTAGGCCTTTGCACACTGCCAAGAGTGCAGTTAACAGTCTGAAATACACAGAAAATGAGTGTGAGATGGCGATGTCAGAGGAAAGTCATCCCTGGTACACAAACGGGACTTTCACAGGCTTGCCCTGTCCCACGCACATATGAACTGGACCTGCTCCACACGCAACTATGCTGTCATTTTTGTCACAGAAATGTCATGCTCAAAAAAAAAAAAAAACATGCAAACATCCAAGCAATAACCAGCAGATAAATAGGCAATTTCAAAAACACATCGCATATATAATATAAACAATGTCCACACCAACATGTAAGTCAACAAAGATCACTTGCAAAAGTTTACAGAAGCCAAAGAGGATCTAAAGATATTCCGAAACACATCCCAGCCACATGCTCCAAGGAACTGCACAGAGCGACAGGCAAGAGACGCAGCGACGCTGCCGATAACTGGATTAAAGGAGAATCCCTTTGACATCCGGAGAAAAGGAAAAAAAAAACAGTGTGTCAGCTGGGAATGCATTTGAAAGTGATAATGTAATGGTGTTTGGGTAATAATGAGCTATAAACTGAATAATTAATACAACGCTACTTCCAATTTTTTCAGGCTTCACTCATGTTATGTGCCATTTTCTTCTGGGAGAAAGAGAGCGGGTTGCTGGGATACGAAAAGGACAGTCAAAACTGGGAGCTAAAAATTCAGCTTGAAATACATGCAAAATTATGTACTTCTCAGTATTATGTTGTTAACAGCCAGGGTGGTATTAAAGACATTCTGGGAAAATTATACATTTCGAAGTTTATCTCTGGGCCCTTTATTTATTAATAGGCTTCATTTGGCAGAGAAACCCAGACCGTGCGCACAAACACTTAGCCTACACATTGGGACGAAGGTAGGACTTGCTTCTGTCTTGATGAAAAAGCAGCACACTGGCATTTTTTTAAATCCCTCAGACTCCTTTAAGAAGGTATCAAGCAACATGTCTACTCCCTCCCCAGGCCACCGTGGCATAACGCGTAACCAGCGGACCAAGAACTTGCTTTTCTCACGATCTCTGCAGTTTGCGGGGTTACTCATCCCAGCTCTAAAGACCCTGAACCCACCCACCCATCCACCCAATTAGGGCCAGCAGCATTGACTGACATTTTTAACATGAGGCCACATGAACAGCTAAAGATGCACGATATATCGGGTAACTTATCAGTATCAGCTGGTATTCCTCATCAGCATTGGTCCGATGTGTCATATTAGATAAAAATGTAATGGTTATCATATCTGTCAAAATTTCCATATCAGTGCATCACAAGTTTTAACTGGCATGTTCCCTGAAATAAATGCTGGAGCATGAACCATATTTACGGTTCCACACCTCCCACAACCACCAATCTGCTGTTAAAGATTTACTTGCACCGTGCTTATATTTACTTCTCACTCAATGATCCTGCAAATGCTGAACAATTGAAACTTTTCAAGTCTGTGTAACAATAGCGTCTGTCTAAAACTTGCAAGTAGAATGACACTGACCTCACAAAGTCTGCTATTGGAGAAAGCTTCCCATGCTGTATTCAAATCCAGAACTACACAGAGCGACAACTCTGCAGTTAGCGAATAAAAATTCTTAAACTTTTAAAATGCTGTGAGAAAAGGCACAAAAACAAATCCAAATGAGAATATTGTTCAAGAAATTTTAAAAATGGGAAATACTGGAATCTAAACAAAAGTGTCAGATTTCTGGGGGGAGGAAATGGACAGCAGTTGATTCAACTATCTCCTAATAACGAACATCCTGTTCATTGACCAGATTAAGGAGAATTCTTCTTCACATGCATGATTTCCAGGACTATTCAGTACCGCGAAGAAGAAAATACCGAGGTAAAAAGCTCATTTTCAGATGAAGGATGACCTGAATATTTCCTTATACGCTGTTTAACATTCTCTGGCCATAATTCTGCTGGGTATGTATGTGAGTGTGCCACTGAGCACCAAATGCTGATTTTCTCTGCAGAATGTACTGCTCCCTTCAGATTGTTAGCAGAACACTCACATCATAACTTAATATCTTATCAGGTAGTTTTCAGAAGTCTCAAGGCAGACTCATTCGCCAGCACAAACTATTTCTCAAAACACCTCCCAGCCCTACTGAGATGGGGTTCAAGGCACCAATCAAGGAATGGTCTTTGGAAGCAATGAAATGTCACAAACAAGTGCATTCACCTGTGTAGCAATTTAGTGTTTCTTAAACTGATCCACACGCTGCTTTTACTGGCCATCTCTAATGTCGGTGTAGACAACATATAGACTATATACCCTATATATTAATATCAATTTATATTAAAATCAGTTGTATATAAAAGAATTCATCACAAAGCCTGAAATAGCTGACACAAGCTTACTACCAGACCACAGCATACTACAGATAAAGAAGCCATACACTAATTAGGAATAGAAGACTTTGATCTCTCCACACGTCAAATTTCATAATCCCAAGACACAATCACAACTGCAAACCAAAGGTAAATAAATCTTCTTTTGTTCAAGTTTAAATATCACATCACAGCAAATTACCAATAAGCCCCAAAAGAAGCCAAACAGTCAGAAAATGATGCCAGAAAAACAATTTTTTTGCAGTGATAGCAGCCCCTCCACCCCATACATGTCCTGGAGAGAAAAATAGCTCCCTTCTCCTCTCCTCCTCCACTTCCTTCCTGTAGTATGAAACAGCAATCCACACTGTCAACGCAGTCGCAGCAAGTTTATTGCCTTGGTGGGGGGCAGAAAGGCTTTTCCCCAAATGTGAGAATGTTTGCACTGTTTGGAATAACAAACTCTGGCCAAATCATACTGTGAAGTACAGTTGTCTGAGATCAGCTAACCAAGTAAGCCCATTACAAGTCCAGTCTAATAGAACAAGTGATCTAGAAGGAAATGTTTTTGAATGTCCTCTATTTTGAAAAAAAAGAAAACAACCTAAATAAATATTTAAAGCATTTTAGACCTTAGATCCCAACATTCTGCCTTCTGTGGTTCTTTATTTCCCAAAATAGACTAACTGGTCAGCGCTTTACAACAGACAGGGAACATCAACAGAAGTACGCTAATCATATGCGCAGCACTGCCACTTGGGAAAGATACCAAAATATTACTCGATAAAATGAGAATGCATGGCATCACGCTGGGGGGCAAATGGAATATGATACCAGCTCAGTAGTACAACCAGATATGTATTTTTTCATATGACATCATAGCGCTGAAGACAAAAGATGTGCGCACACACACACACACACACACACACATACACTCAGGTTGCAAAACACAGGAAAAAGAGCAGGCCGATTGGTGCAATCAGGATGCATTCAGGAGTTCAATGCTCCTGCTCCATAGCCCAAGGACCCCTTGACCTAATGCCCTTGGCCCCACCCACCTCTCCATCTCCAAACTCATAAGGGCCAGAGCAGGGCATTGGCATGATGAGGGACACGATTGGTACCCACGCAGGACGAGCTGAGGGGCAACAGAGTGCGACCGCCAGCACAATGCTCATCTGTCCCATGCCCTCGCTTTCCCCCACAGCCTGGCCGTGTGACAGCATAGCAACACATCCGCCGCACCAGCTCCTCCTCTCTCCAGTGCAGCCAAACTGCCCCCCCCCCACATCGCAATGTGAAAACAGCATAACACCTCGCATCCTGCTCATTCTTTTACTCTCTCATCATGCCTTTCGATTATGCTCTCAAACCATCATATAAAGGAGAGCATGTCAGTACCAACAACGCCTGTGCACTAAAGGCAGCGTACCACAGAACAGGAGAGATGAATGCAAGACCCAACCGCGTCACGTGAGCCGATCCATTGCATATTACATATTCACGACCGTCCAGGGACGTGGCCACACGCGTATCATGGCCGGGACACCCGCCACCTGGAAATCGCATCCACAACGAGGCCACGTGTTGGGGACCGGACGAATATCAGCAGGGTGCGGCAGGGGGAGGGGAGGAATCACTAGGGCGGCGCGAGGGGAGAGCAGGTGGGCATGCCGACGCTTGATAGCCCTGCCCGTGCCAGGCCCGTGCAGCTGCCGGCAGAGAGTACAGAGGGGAGCGGCGGGATTTGGCAAAGCCTGCGCACGGGTGCCGGCCGCGGTACGTGACAATCCGGGCTCCAGCTGCCCTTCACCCGCAGACCCCTCCCACCCCGGCAGTGGTAATCCCCGAGAAAACCTCATTCCCCAGAAGCTGCTATGAACTTACTGTTCACCAGCCCCTTTAAGGGAGAAGGGCAACACTTTAAGTATGTCTGTGCCAAAAATTTCAGAGATGTGTGGTCAATTTGCACGACTTTTGCCAACACGGTAAAAAACGAAGTACAAATCGCTGACAACAAGGGCACCTACAATTATGTACATTTAAACACGAGTAAATGAACGTCTACATAGTATTAAACTCCCAGTCCCTTAACAATGAGAATCACTCGAAATGAGTGCAACACACCATCAGACATTCTAACACATCTCAAATACCAACTATTAGTCTGACAGTCCGCAGAGGCCAAGTAGTTAACAGAGTACACAGCAGCACGGCCGGGTAAACAGCAGCGGCCAACGCGAAGATCCCGACAGAAACAGACGCACAAGTAATCGCGTTATATTAAAATTAAATGTCAGATAACAGTGTGACTTTAAGGCTGTGAAAACTGAGCCGCCGCATACGCCGCAATTATAGCGCCAGCGGAGGTGCTCAGACCGGACAGAAATATGGGGCAGTGCTGTGGAGCACTTGGGAGAGGAGGACAACGTGCCTTAATGCCAAATAAACTAAAAGCGGAGTAGCGAAAGCCGACAAGGCACCCCGCCGAGGGGTCGGGGGCAAAGGCGTGATAAGGCAAATTGTGCGGTAACGGACATTAACGATAAAAGCTAAGGCCTAGCAGCTCGAGCGACCCCAGCGCGAGAACCGGCTGCCTAGCGTTAGCCGCACACACCTACCGTTAGCTTCCCTGACGCCGCAGAGGACACCAGCTGCTTACCGAGCACCTTTACGCACTAGTTTCCCTATAGTGCGTCCGCCTGGTCGCTCCCTTGACCGGCGCTATCTTTACGCGGCGGGCGTATTTCGTCGACGCTCGCCGCCGCTAACTCGATAGCTGGACAACCCTCCCTCGAACGAAACTACCCAGTTCCACGGCACTGACTGTCGCGGCCAACTGGCATGCGCCGCACGCATGTGCACAAGACCAGACCGGGAGCTATTATACTTGGAAGTTGTAGTTTTTCGGTCGTCCTCGACTAACGCCACAGTTATCCGAAAGAATTAACTTGGTAAGAAACCCTTTTCTTGAATCAACCATGCATGTGGATGCGTATAAATAAAGACTGGAAACAGTTTAATTACACACTTTAAATGAACATTACTTAAAATTTAACCACTATATAATAAATATAAGATAAGAGGGGGCGGCATGGTGGTGCAGTGGTTAGTTTGGGACCCGGGTTCGAGTCTTCGCCTGTGTCACATGTGTGTGGAGTTTGCAAGTTCTCCCCATGTTGTCGTGGGGTTTCCTCCGGGTACTCCGGTTTCCCCCCACAGTCCAAAAACATGCTGAGGCTAATTGGAGTTGCTAAATTGCCCGTAGGTGTGCATGTGTGAGTAAATGGTGTGTGAGTGTGCCCCCCCGTCCTAAGTTGTTCCCTGCCTCGTGCCCATTGCTTCCGGGATAGGCTCCGGACCCCCCGCGACCCAATAGGATAAGCGGTTTGGAAAATGGATGGATGGATAAGATAAGATATACTTCGTTGATCACGGGAAAATTTATATAGGGCTACAGCAGCGAGGTACATAACGGGCACAGGTACAATGAAATAATAAAAAAAAATGCTGGTAGGACGTTCAAGATCGTCTCTTAGCTGGTTTTAAAGCCTCATACTCTTGTATTTCGTGAAATACTATTTGTACAGTGGCTTATTGTGGAAAAATGGGAATTTATCCTATTAAATAAAAGTATTCTGACTCAAGTTATTCATTGACTTTAATTGTCTGGGACTTTATGGATAAAACTTTTGAAATAACTTGTTTATTATTCCGGTCAATGTTATAGCAAGTCGCATATTCTAAGCCTGGGAACTGGAGTCATTTTATTCCATTCAGGTGCTATGTATTATAGTGTTGTGCTATTTCTTGTATTTTTGTCAAAATATAATGCACCTTTGTTCAATGTCCCAAAGCTCTGTTGCAGCAGAGGTTGTCTATGAAAAAACATATTCTGGTCTACTGACTCTAATCCAGAAACACTGCCCTTCTGATTCTATAATATGGTTCTACCCATCTTATCCTACCATTCTTAACGGTGTCATTCTCTTCATTCATCCATCCATCCATTTTCCAAACCGCTTATCCTATTGGGTCGCGGGGGGTCCGGAGCCTATCCCGGAAGCAATGGGCACGAGGCAGGGAACAACCCAGGATGGGGGGCCAGCCTATCGCAGGGCACACTCACACACCATTCACTCACACATGCACACCTCTCTTCATTCATCCAACACAAAAGGCACGATCCTTACATTTCGTACTCCAAAGCGGTTTATCGTTTTACCACCAGATGGCGTCAAGGGTACACTTATTGGATTTTTCTTTCTTTCTTTCTTTCTTTCTTTCTTTCTTTCTTTCTTTCTTTCTTTCTTTCTTTCTTTCTTTCTTTCTTTCTTTCTTTCTTTTACTGGCAGACCCTTTTTATTATCTTGTTGTCATTTCGTGAAAGTTTGAAGCTCATATTCCAGTAATGCATGGGAGGCACAGATGTCAGGTACAGTAAAGCTCCAGACTTCAAGAACTTTTTGTCCCAAGTCTGGTCCTAAATATATTTAGTTCGCACTGCCTGATTTTTCTTAAATCCTTGTTATTAGTCCAGTGGTGGGGGCGGCATGGTGGTGCAGTGGTTAGCACTGTTGCCTCACACCTCTGGGACCCGGGTTCGAGTCTCCGCCTGTGTGTGGAGTTTGCATGTTCTCCCCATGTCGTCGTGGGGTTTCCTCCGGGTACTCCGGTTTCCCCCCACAGCCCAAAAACATGCTGAGGCTAATTGGACTTGCTAAATTGCCCATAGGAGTGCATGTGTGAGTGAATGGTGTGTGAGTATGCCCTGCGATGGGCTGGCCCCCCATCCTGGGTTGTTCCCTGCCTCATGCCTATTGCTTCCGGGATAGGCTCCAGACCCCCCGCAACCCAGTAGGATAAGCGGTTTGGAAAATGGATGGATGGATGGATAGTCCAGTGGTTCTCAAACTCGGTCCTTGGGACCCACTGCCCCGCTTGTTTTCCAGCTATCCCTGCCCTACACACTGCTGATTACCTGGATCAGATGTGTTCAGTCAATCAGAAGCTGAAAGACAGCTGGGACTTGTGTGTGGGGCAGGGATAGCAGGAAAACAAGCAGGGCAGTGGGGCCCGAGGACCGGGTGTGAGAACCACTGTATTAGTCTGTTTTTGTTTTTATTTGATAAACTAACAAATTGACAGACAGACAAACAAACATATTGATTGATTGAGTGATTGATTGATTATTATTAGTCTGTGACTTGAAAATCTTATTATTCTCATTAATTCCCGAATAGTGATGTATTTTGTGGCTTTATGAATGACCCTCCACTGAAACCAAAGTAAAATGTGTCCTGGAACTGGGATCTAAGTTCTATACCTGTGCTGTTGAATTACACATCTATGGGACATGGTTCAAAGAGCACCACGTGGTCTGCTTTCAGCTGGGTAGTCAAACCGGTTGCTTCATTTTCCATCTTCACTATCTCTGCAAAATTCCCTGCTGCTGGCTGGGTGCCCAAAAGAGTGGTGAGTGTTATGAAGGAATAAGCACCATTCTCCAAGTGCCTAACTTCATGTAAAGCAAGGCTAAATGTAGAGGAGGAGAAGGAGGAGGTGTGTGGAAGGAGCAGGTGGAGGTGTGTGGAAGGAGTAGGTGGGGGAGGGGAGAAGGAGGAAGTCTGTAAAAGGAGTGGGTGGAGGTGTGTGGAAGGAGCATGAGGAGGAAATGGGGGTATGTGGAATGAGGAGGGAGGTGTGTGGAAGAATTGGGTGGAGGAGGAGTAGGAGGGGTTTGTGGTTGCTGTTTTCAGCATGAGAGAATGGAGTAGCACTTCCACTGCAGGTTGTGATAACACACTCTTAACACGTAAGTAGTGCGAAGAGCACCGCCGACAATATTAATTCATATTTTACTGGAGTGATGGGAACGGGTCTATCTTCGCCTGTTTCAAGTGTTAAAATGTAAATACAAGAAAATATGTTTATAAACAGACGACATCCGTAATAAATTTGTTTGGTCCAGCAGATGGCGCTATTGTCCGGTATCTCCCGGGCTGTGGCTGCAGATGCAGGCCTGACTGCAGATGTAGGCCTGACTGCGTGTGGGAGGCGCGCCTGTCCGCCCTCCGTCGCTGTAAGCATGCTCCTGTAGTTAGGCACAGCTCATGGGAGCCGGGTATTCAAGGACAGTTCCTTCTGTGACAAGTGCATAAGTGGCTGTTGACAGTGGATGAGTGTTGGTTTATATCGGCTGTAGGTCTTCGAAGCCCATAAGCATCACCGGGGTGACGGTCACTACTCGCTTAGGGGTCTGCTGCACTCCGGCCGGCAGATTACTGCAGCGCTGAATCAGCACAGTGCTGGTGAAATGACGACATTGTGCACCTGGACGTGTGGTGTTATCCTGAGATCAATTCTTTTTTTTACCAAAACTGTATACATGTACGTGAATATATACATGGACCTAGAACGGGGGCTCGTGCCGGGTAACCTTCGGAACATTAAGACTGCAGTGAAATACGTAAAATTTAATAATTTAATGCCAACCCATCAAATGTTATCAGTAATATTTGGAATTATATCGGTGTTTTGAAAAGAAAAAACATAACTTGAATTCCCCCCACCCTGCGTTCTGATGCCTCTTGTGGTCCCTGAATATACAGTGAATATTACGAATATCGTCTTAAGCGGTCACCTGGTCATACATCCCAAACCGCACGCGTTAAAGACTCTTATATGAAAGTACCTACTTACCTTTATGCAGATGCAGCCATTCCCATCCAGTATATACTTTAAATCATGCTTAGATTACAGAACTGAACCTATACAACGTAAATTGTATATTAAAAGAGTACAGTATAGATTAGGGAAATGTTACAAAAACATAGTACGTGCAAAGTGCAGTACGGTACTGCGCATGCATTGTGCTGTACAATTCCCTAAACAATACAATATAAACCTACTAAATCACATTATGGTACACCAAGCCTAAGCGTTTTCCTTCAACCACTACTGAATCCTTTTATAATGTGACAACATGAAACACGGGTCTCTTTTAAAATATATTTTCGACCCGCGCTGGTAGAAAACCACACTAGCAAACGCCGTCAGATGCGGCTTGGCTGTACAAACGGCCGTAACAGCGGTGATATTTCAGACGCGCGCGGTATCCCAGCGGGTCAGTACGTACACATCCTTCCAACCGAACATCTCCAGTCTGCCTCTAACGATGAGAGTCGCACATCAGCTCCAGCTTTACGGCGTAAGATACGAAACAAGAAACAATAGAGAGCTGTTTGTTCAACTTCAGTGAGTTCTCTCCATTCCATTTATTAAATACACTTTATAAATAGCACACAGAAAAACAGCAGATGACAGGCTAATGACACAGTACGGTGAACGGTGTCTTCCAGTAATTATTTTCTTTCTTTCACGTTTTTTAATTATTATTTTAACTGGATATGAATCTGAAAAACATCATTCATTTCTATAATTATGCATGGTAATTACATGCATTAGTGAAATAAAATAAAATATAGTTACCTTCTCAAACAAAATATTACTTTTTCTCTTTTAAAAAAATATGAAATTATCAAGCATGTTAATTTACATTTACTGTACTTGTTGCCATTGACTGCCGAAATATAAGAGCATGCACTGATTTAAATCTCATTTAAGTCTAATCTTCAGTTCCAGTTTGTTCCAGTTTGACAGATGAGAGGTAAGGCGGTACATATATGAACCGTAATGTGTGAGCTTAAAACGTCAGACACAATAGACTGGTTTGCGCACCATTGGCTGATGAATCAGGCAATGCTGGTTATCTGTGCAAAATATGTGGGACAAAAACCATGTATCTCAATCGCTAATTAAGAAAATTCTGAGAATGCTGAGAATAGTTTTTATTTTGGGGGGGGGGGACGTCAGCCATTTAGGGCTATATTAGTTTATCCTCTCTTACATCTTTACGTCTGTCTGTGGTTGTTCATTTGCTGTAGTCCATCCTGACCACCTTGTTAATCATACTGAGAAGGGAATTACATCCAAGAAAACAAGTGAACTGAATTAAGGCACAAATAAGTAGCTTAAAGGTCTATTTTTTGTGTTTTGGCAAATCGGTAATGATGTAGGTCTGTAACTACTAATAATTCGCAGATCGTTGAGTGCATAATTCTTTTTCCGTTGCTGTTTTAGTATGTCTGATTGGTTGTGTGTATATTTAAAGAACCAGAGGCCTAAACACGTGTATAAGAAGTTCGACACAGCACAGGTACTAGATAAACCTAGTTTAGTCTTTATACCACATCTACTGTAGTTCAAGAACCACTATATTCTTTAGGATTAAAAAAAAACAAAACATATAATTCATATTTTTCACATTTATAAGATTGCATGTTACGTATGTTTATTTTTTCTTTTAACTTTTTTATTCTGTAATCTTTAATTAGCATTTATTTAGTTTCACATTAAATTGTACATTAAATTTCTATTTATACAAGAGCTTCCTACCACATGTGATATGAACACAGAAAGCTTTGCATATTGCCAGTCTTCTTTTATGATAATGTCATTGTACGTTATTTGCATGACCATCCATTTAACTGTCAGATTGCTTCCTACACACTGCTCTTGTGACTGGGTGTTCTTATCATAGTCTTGGTCTCTCCTTGATCTAATGAGATGTATTTCAGTTGAAACAATTAACAGTTTTTACTGACAGTGTATCAGATTGAAATTTTGAATTCCGCCAGTGTCTTTGCCCACTAATGGCAATCATTAATAATTTCTCGTTAAGTTACTCACGTATACTTTTGGTGCAACCCCTGCTGTATCTAAGTATATAGCTTATTTACTCCGTCCATCAAAGTAAAAACTGATTAAAGAAAATATTTTTTTTATAATTTAATAGATATTATTGTATGTTAGAAATGTATAAAATATATTCCTTCTTCTATATGTCATAGGATATGTTCAAATTGTTAATTCACTTTTCAAACAGCTCTTATGGTCAGTCAGTTTTTTTTTTTAAACCAAATATGTAAAAAAAAAAAGTTAAAGTAAAGAGTCACATAGTGTGGCTTACAAATTCCAAAGTGAAAGTGAAAGTGAAAATTAATGAGGATCAAAGCAAGAAGTCTAGCAGTACCAGTTCAAGTTAGCGAAATACCCAACAGAAAACTCGCCGTTCCTCTTCTGGTCAGTGTGATGCTGTGACTTTTACGGTGATTGTAGGGAAACATTAATAAACCTCTTCTGTATTAAAATACATATCTACAAACATTTATGCCAGCTTTACTGTGTAATAATATACATATATGTGTATATACACCTGTGACGTCATTTAAATGGCGTTAAAGGTGCAAAGGGTTAAATGATATCATCTAGTAGGTTTGGGGTTCCGACCCAGTCTAGTGTTCTTGGCTCAGAAGCTGCCATGATGATGCACATGAACTGTCTTCCAGTTCTCTTGTCTATTGGGTAAATGGTGGTAGGCGTGAACCTCTTGTTGCTCTCCACAAACTCACAGAGCTGCTGGTAGATCTTCGGATACTCATGACGCAGGAAAACCCCCCTGGCCCTGAGTTCACGCTGGATGTTAATGAAGCATATCTCCCTGGCCTTCCTGCCTTCCTCGCCTTCCTTATCAATGTCAGAGGTTCCTGGGGGTGGGGTGAGGATCAGAGTTTCCATGTCACTCTCTCTCTTGAAGGGCCTCTTCTCGGGGCTGCAAGAAGCCAGGGACACTTTGGCATACTTCCTGACAGTCGGCGCTCGTACTCTGGGTGACGGTCTGTCAGGCACTTGGTCACCAACGGCGATGGATACATTCAGAAGGAAACATTCACTGGGGTCATACTCGTTACCGGCATCCTGCAGCTCCTTACAATACTCCCCTAGATTGTCCTTGAAAGTCTCCAGCTCTCTGAGGGACAGATATGTTGGCGTCATGAGGAGGCTCTCTAGTCCATACTGTAGAAAGTTGTTGGATGACCCTGGGCTGGGGAAACCCAGAAAAAGCACACCCCTTCCGCGAGAGAGGTATCCCACTTTGGCAATGCGGGAGAAGGCTTTGTGGATCTCAGAATTCTCCCGGCAGAACTTCAGGATATGCCTGCAAACACTTCCAATGCGTCCATAAAGGCAGTTCACCTTGTGGACATCCCAGTCCTCCCTGCGGCAGTTCCGGGAGCAGTAGTAGGTGTAGCAGCTATGACACGATTTGAAGTAGAGGCAGGCATTGAACAGGGTCTCAGTCCGCCGGCACTTTCTGTTGGAGCACATCATAGTATCATCCTCATCCGTGCTCTGCTCAGGGGAACACTCCTCTGTACTCCTCTGGACTCCATCACAGCTGTCCAGGTTTTTCAGAGCATCAGGGATGATTTTGGTGGACATAGGCTGTTTATTGAGAGGACCAGGGTCTTCCTTGGAGCCTTTCTTTGTGGAGTTGGAATCATCCTCATTAATAAGCTTCTTTAGTTGGTCCAACAAATCTTCACTGGGCCTCCGGCTAGCTGGGGGCTTGTAGTCAATGACAAGGTCGGCTAACAGCTCATCAAGCTGTTCGAGGCTTTGCTGCAATGAGTAGCTGTTGTGGCTCTTGTCTTTGGTTGTGTCTGCCGAGTAGGAGGGTGGATCCTGGTATGAAACAGTCCTGGGCTTTGCTTTATCAGAGTCCAACATGTCCCAACTGGCAGAGCGTGACTGGCTTCTTTTAATTTTGCCAGGGTGGATGTCGTTGTCTGTAATGGTAATCTCAGGGGTCACGTACCAGAGTCTTCCTGTCATGCTCCTGGCTCCATCAACAGGACCCTTTTCCAAAGAGTTTTCAGACAACGACAAGGCAGCATAGCGCCTGGGTGAACTGGAGAGGTTCACCACCACAGGCTGCCGCCTGTCATCTGGGGACGCTGCACGCTTGCCCTGGTAAAGGAGGTTCTCGTAGCTTCTCCCACGGTGAACTGGCTGCTCCCTCTCAACATGTGAGTTGAGGATGTTGTCCCACGACTTCGAATAGGGTTTGGCTTCTGCTCCAAGCCTGGGCGGCTCCATGCAGGGGTTGGCATACCAGGGGGTCATTTCCGGTCTGGCTCTTGGCGGAGTGAACTGATTATGGTGGGCAGCATATCCCGAGAAACTGGACGCGTACCAATCACCGACATGAGGTTGCGACATCCGGGGCCGATGGCGACCCTCGGTGTGATACGGTCTCAGTGGGACATGATGCTCCGGAAGGTGGCTGAATGCTTCATTCGTGTAGAAAATATTTGAGGGGACAGTCTGAATGGGGTAGGCTGCAGGGTTCTCGCCATAAAACGATCTTGTCGGTGGTGTTTGAATGATGTATGGCCCTGGTTCACTTGTGGAATACGGCCTGGGATACACAGGCTCACCTGGGTACGGCCGAGCCTCTATCTCTGTGTAATAGGGCCGGATGGTAATGGGCATAGTGTGAACGATATGGGACCTTGGATCATGCATATATTGCATTTTAGGTGAGTGTCCTTGACTGGACATGCTGTAGCGATCATTCTGGTAGTAATTCCTAGTAGGAGGGGCTGAAATCGAGTACCTCCCGGGCTCGGTGTAGAATAATTTAGTTGGCACACCAGGGCTAGAGAATGCCCTCCGTTCTCTCTCAAGGTACTCCCTCTGGTCTCTGGGGGAAGGCATTCTATGAGGAATGTCAACGGGCTGAACATAATTCACTGGCATGCCATAGGAATATGGGTAAGGATGCCTGTAGTCCGCACTGTAGCATTCGCTGGGAGTTGGCGTCCTGGATGTGGACACTTGGCGTGGAACAGCCAGGCCCCTGCTCCCCGAGCTGGAGTAGCGCTGCCAGGGGATCTCAGTGCGGGGTGCAGGGGGCTGCCTCACCGCCTGCTGCAAGCCTCCCTCATCCGGCTTGATGTCCACACGGCATTTGACGTGCGGACTTGTGGCCGGCTTGCTCGGTCGGCCCCCCTCAAAGCGATCACTGGCATTTAATGGCGAGAATCGGCTGGAATCCCCTCGCTGGGGCTGGAGCTTGATGGGATGCACCTCTTGTGTCAGGACACGGCTCGTGGCATAGGACACCTCCCTGCGGGGAGACGCCTCGGGCCTCCTTGGTGGGTCCCGGCGAGCTCGCTGGACCTCCCTGCCCCTCCTGACCACAGGTGGAGACATCTCAATGGGCACCGGCGTGAAGGTGGTTTTGGCTCGGGGGGCACTTTTAGACCGAGACCTCTGCTTGGACTCTGGCTTAGTGGCCTTGCTGGTGGTGTCTGAGTTGGAGTGTTGAGGGGGCAATCTGGTGTTGAACAGGTCCGGGGAGGAGAAGCGAAGGTGTCCCTGCTGCCCCAAAGCATTCCAGGACATCTCTCCTTGGGTCTCGGACTGCCTCTCCGGCCTCCTATGGTGGTGCTCCATCCCCTGCGGCTCGCAGGGCTTGGGGTCGTCCAGCGACTCGATGAAGTCAAAGCTCCGGCAATGCCTCTTGTGGATCTTCTCCTGCTTGTCCTCCAGTGTGGTCGTCATCTGGGCATCACATTGTTTGGAAAAACAGACAGACTCCGAGTGCGTGGAGGTAGACTTCACTTTTATGTCTCGATACACGGTCGACGCTAGTATGTCAGGAGGTTCTGTGCGTGTCATCTTAAAGGGACACTGTGAATTTTACCCTTCAGGATGATTCAAAGTTGAGGTCACCTGCAAAAAACAAGACAGTTCAAACATGGCAAGCAAGTTTTGATAAAAATGCCCATCTCATTCAACTCATTCATATCGTAGGAAATGCAAGTTTGTAAATACAGCTCAGAAGGCAAATCCCTGGGGGGGGGTATTTACAACATGCTACGTTTTAAAAAACGCTGTTGTTGTCTACAAGCTTCACATGCTAACGACTGGCTCTCATTAACACTGACGTGATGGCAAACTGAATAGGCTTTTCGTTCCCATTTGCCAATCACACCTACATAAGGTTACCAGCATGCAGGGGAAAGATTCCTATGCAGCCTTTTAAGAAAGAGAGAGACAGTAAATCACCGCAGAAACAACACTGTCAAGTCCGTGATGGAAAGTAAACAAGGCTGAGGAAAGTTAAGCTATAGTTTGATATGGCCTGAGGAGAAAAATAATGGCCGCAGTTTGAGTTCTGTCTTGAACATTTAGCTTAACATGAATTCTTTACAAACACTGAGGGGTTTAGTGAGATCGCCCGCATTTCAGCACAGTAGCCATGAAGTCCAACTGTTGATGGAAACACAGAGGAATCAGCACTATGAGACCCCCCCCCCCCCCCGCCATAGCGAGGGCATCAGCACCATGAAACTACAATCACTGGAATTAGTTGCAGGATGGGGCAGCATGGTGGTGCAGTGGTTAGCACTGTTGCCTTACACCTCTGGGACCCGGGTTCAAGTCTCCGCCTGGGTCACATGTGTGTGGAGTTTGCATGTTCTCCCCATGTCATCGTGGGGTTTCCTCCGGGTACTCCGGTTTCCCCCCACAGTCCAAAAACATGCTGAGGCTAATTGGAGTTGCTAAATTGCCCGTAGGTGTGCATGTGTGAGTGGATGGTGTGTGAGTGTGCCCTGCGATGGGCTGGCCCCCCATCCTGGGTTGTTCCCTGCCTCATGCCCATTGCTTCCGGGATAGGCTCCGGACCCCCCGCGACCCAGTAGGATAAGTGGTTTGGAAGATGGATGGATGGATGGATGGATGGATAGTTGCAGGATTGAACTATGCCAAAAAGGGTAATAAGATATGAGGAGGTGTATTTAAGGGCAGTGTCACGATTCCAGAAAATACCACCGTAAAGAGCAGAGAGGCATTGTTTACTTGGGAGGATGAACAAAATGAAACACACCTTCTCGGAATGAAACACCTCCCTGATGGACTGCCGCAGCTGATGGCCACCCCCCACCCCCCCCGCCTTCCAGGGCGACTCATGAACGTCATTTTTCAGTTCATTTTATCTCACTTTGATCTGGCTCCTGTTTATAAAATCTTCTCATGTCTTAGACTGAAAAAAATAGGTTTTGCTATTTTGGCTTTATTTGAGTAAAAAACTACTCACTATAAAGTCATATCAATTACCAAGTATAGGAGGGCTGGGCTGAGGTGGCACAGTGTGACCTTATTGTGGCGTCTGATGGCTTATTAGACAAAACAAAAAACAATGGAGCCTTAAAGCTCCAGGAAACCTGCATCAGCGCAGGACATAGAGCAGCTCAATGCATAAAGGGCTTGTAACAGCACCGTGTGCTACAGACAGAAAGCTCGGGGAGCCAAGTGCAGAACACGAGGAGTTTATTGGGGACCAGGCAGACAGAAATAGACTCGGCAAGCAGGATCTCGGTCGGGGTCACAGAGCAGGATGTTCAGAAGCAGGGAGGGTCAGTCCAACACGGAGAGCTGGAGACGGGGAGGGGCAGGCACAGGGGGGAAGTCTAGAGGGAATGGGACCGGGGCAGGATCGGGAGCAAGCAGGCAGGACGGGTCAGGACTAGACAAGAGACACGGTTAGTACAGCAAGTTGTAGAAGACAACAATACTGCACCTGAGATTTTAAAGGCACAGGGAGGGGGGGGTCAACTCAGGCGCTGAAGAGCTGGCATTCTCCTGGGGGGGTGTGACGCCGCGTCCCCAGATCAACTCAGCAGAACCGGAGAAGGTCCGGCCTGGAGGCGTTTAAGTCAAACACCCTCCATGAAACAAACACGACAGGTTTACTGACGGCACACAGACGGCTGTGAGACTGACATCAGCGCCGCGGGGCCCAAGAACTAAATGTGCTTCCCAGAAAGCATGACTTGACCAAGGCTTTTGGAGCACAATGACATATTTCTATGTGCTTGACTTCTGATCTGGAAGGGGGTTAATAACACATTTAAAACATTTAGAATAAAAACTAAATACACGCAAAATCTTTGCAGAGGAAGCCTCACCCGCCCCGACAATTCCTCACATCTCATTGGCTGGTAAGATCACAGCCATCCAATGGGAGCTGCGGGCTTCTGTCCTGCCAAAAATGAATGCAGTCAGACTGGAATCATCCCATTAAGCCCCCTTCCGGAAAGCCTGTCCTTCCACAGGCGGCCTGGGTCGATGGAGCTCTCCTCATCCTTTTTGCCAAGTGTGTGACTTTCTTCTCGGGCTTGGAGGAAGATCTCGCAGCGGCAATGGGTGCCAGGAAATGCCACCTGCCTCGCTGCCTCTCTGCCTCGCTGGCTGGTCGCCCTGACAATACTGTTCTCGTTCTCCTCCTTCAGTAAAATCACCACCTAAGCACAATTATTAAGCACTTACTTATTGTTCAGTGTTATTCCACCCTTGCATCATTTTTTTAAATCTATTGCACCATCTTCCCTTTTTTACATAGTAAGCATCAGATCTTTTTGCCTCTGATGTTTTTAGTGCTCGTTACACCCATTTTCATTACATCTGTAAGTGTCCTGTATAAAGAAATGCACTGTTACGAGGGGGCAGATACTCTTATGCGACGTGCTGACCGGTCTGGCATACAGCCTTAGCAGGCCCCCACGTCGTGACATCAACCCCCATCCGCTTGCTCTGTCTCAGCATCACACATCCCACATCGATACCCCCGCCCCCACATCTTCAGGACATCTGCCCTAAGATAGCACCATTAACAGGAATACACCCCACCCCCCACCATTATATGTAATAGGCCCCATCCTTTACATTGCGTTTCGGCCCGTTCTACACATCGCTGCCCAATTCTCCCGTTTAATGGAATTTCCACTGATCCATACGTGCAGAACCAGCGTAAGATCAATACACACACGACCTTGGTTCTTTTAAAGCTTCGTCTGTCCAGAGAGCTTTATCTGTACACCAGAAGTACACAAGAAACCAGAAATTAGCATCGACGGAAATGAGGCCTTCAGGCAGTCTCTTCAGAGGCACCTCAGTGAGAAGGTTTCATTGCTTGGCAAGTAACAGAAAATTAATTTCTACCTCAGACTGCTAATGGCAGAGTCATTTCTAAAAATGCTCTATTGAAAGAGTCAGAAAGAAAGTGATTATGGGAAAAGGGATTATTGTGAAGGCGTGACGTGTCTGTCAGCGGGAGATTGTCATTAGCTGATCTGTACACACTGAATGGGGCAGGCCGGCGGAGAATGGCAGCCAAATGTTAGGTTTTAAACTTCTTGTCTCTCTTTTAACTGGTACATTTCAAACCCAAAACCTCATTCCACAGGACTCACATTATCCTCCCTGAGAAAATGCACAGCTAAGAATGTTAGAGTAGCCATTAAAAATGTAAGAAGAAAATTACTGCAATCAAGGGCTCTACTACAAAGATGCAGAATATAGCATCTGCATGTTTTAAAGCCTCTAAAACCATATAGCTCTATAAAAGCGTAATAAATAAAGAAATCTTTCACAGAATCCTTAGGGCTTGTCTCTGACCTAATCCTTCTCCTGTGACATCACTTCCTGTCCCTGCTAGTGACTGCTCTTTCAATGCTCTGTAAACCACACCCATCCCAATATTCTCTGTTACCTTCTGGAATACCTGAGTACTGAAAACCAGCCAATGCAGGACCATAGAGACCATATAATTTTCTGCAGAAATGATATTACATCACCTCCTCCGTGTCCTTTTCCTGTCCCTATGAAGTGCCACATTTAACTGCACAAAAGCGAAGGCCGGGCTACAAGTGTAGCTATTAATGGAAAAACAACAGCTTAAGGGTGAGCTCTCAAAATGATCAATGTCATTAAAATAAACCCAAGATAAATGTCTGCTAAAGGCACATACAGAGCACCTCCTGTTCAACACCGCATGAGAAGGATGAGCCAGATTTAGATTTTTACTTCTGCCTAGACGATGGGACATTTGTTTACTTTATTGCCTGACGACGAGACCACAGATCAGATGCCTTCATTGGCTCTCACCCATCTCCTGACCAGAAGAGCCATCTGGTCAGTGAGGGACTATCACCGCTCTCCACCCGTATGCTACGGTCCTGACAGACAGGAGACTCTGCCAGCCCCGCTAATTTAGATCAGCTTGGGGCCAGAACTGTCACTGTCCCCAGCCGATAGCACCTCACCACACACATGCCAGTTCGCGATGCAGCGTCAGATCCACAGGCCGCCATGACTGGGCATTTCAGCGTGACTATTGTATCTGTGTTCATGGACACTGGTGTGGCAGAGTGGGCTTGTGTAGGGAGGGAATCACCATCATCTTCATCACGAATCACTTATGAAAGGATTCATCATCAGCATTATAGGTAATCCTCCTTCACATTTAACCTAAAACCCCTGCAAATATAACATTCTGCTATACTTTTGTGGTGCCACAAAGGGTTCAGAGCGAATATTTTTCTGAAGCAGACATCAGCATTAAACAATAGTTGTTCTTTGTTTAGCCCTGGCAGCTGCCCAGAGACAAAATGAACGTTGATCTGTGGGAATCTCCCTAATGCACTGCGATCCCCAGTGAAAATCAGCTTGACGTCTGTGTCAGCCATCTTGTTTGGAGATCGGTAGCTCTTAGGCCTGATTGAATTATTGACGTCTTGTTGAGTTAAAAACTGAAGAGGCCTGATGTGCTGACAGGTAGGAGGGGCCTCTGGGGGACAGACTGGGCTGCCCCCTCGGTTTTGAGCACGTTGTGGCACTGTGGCTCGGGGGTGGGGGGGCATGGAACACGAGTCGAGGGGAGACACAGGCCGGCATCCCCCGAGGTGCCGTGGTAGTAGGGAGGTGCGTGGGGGGGGGGGATTCCGTGGAGCCTGTCGCATTCGCACACTGAGCGTGTTCCCCAAGTCGCCTCTCCGCCCCGCTTCATAGCCTCACATCCGCATATATCAGCCTCCCTAACCGCATCTTTTTACACTATGCTTTAACTGAAGAACACCCTCCCCCCAAAAAACAAAAAACCTGCACACTGTGGGCCCCAATGGACCTGATGCATCATTCAGGGTGAGTGACATAAATAGCAGCATGCCCCCCCCACCCAGGGGGCTGTCAGTAAAGCAGGGGAGGGAGAGGCCAGTCATACCACTGCCAATAGGGACAAAAACATCAGAATTAATACGGATTAGCCTCGGACACAAAGCCGGGAGACACTGGCCTGTGCAGCCGCCCCATAAATGTCACCCAAAAGGAATGAACTGGAGCTGCAGAAAATGCTCTGTACATATGCCTGTGTGACATAGTGAGAAGGGACAGGGGGCGGAATACGGCGCAGTGGGTCAGGGCACCGTGCCCGTGATCAGAAGGTCACCAGGTCAAATCCCAGCACCAGCAGAATGATCTCACTGTTGGACCTTTGAGCGAGGTCCTTAACCTGCAACAGCTCCAGGGACATGCTGACCTACTCTCTCCATTGTACATCGCTTTGGATAAATACATTTATTATCAGATCATAATTAATTTCCCTTAGTGGTTGGGTATAATGAGACATGGTAAGGATGTGCTTCTCCTTAATAAACCACCATTCCCTGACCTGCCAAAAATACCTGAATGCTCTCAGTAGTCAATCAGCATAATCACTTCTTGCTAATTCACGCGACACTGTAAGTAAGTGTATTCATATAGCAGTGTATTCATATATAATGTCTTTACACAGACACTGGTTACAAAGTGCTTTACAATATCAAGAGCAGATAAGACTGGGGACTCAAATAAAGGTGGGAGAGAGAAGAGGACAGCATGACGGATCCATGACGTCTGCGCTCTTTACAGTCCGTCACGCCTGGCCATGAGCCTGAAGTTCTGTTCTTTTGTTTCGGGCCGACTGTAAGAAGGCCGGAGCTACTGCGGAAAGACGATGTTTTACAGGCATGTGGTGAGGCACCAAAATAACCCCCCACCGGCCCTGTACCGGTCAAACGCTAAACGATATCGAAGAATCTTCCATTCGCACAAAAAACTGAAACGCAGCCTTTGGTTAGAAGGTGCTCCGCCGTACTTAACATGGACTTAGTTACGCGGTTCAGCTTCGGCAGCGGTTTCATACATGCAGCTGGATGCACTCAGGTGTTCTGGCCAATGCGCAAAGATAAAGAGCAAGACATCATAATAAACCATCCATCCATCCATCCCTCCATCCATCCATCCCTCCATCCTTTCCCGATATCTGCTAATGCACTGCAGAGTCGCATCAGCCTAGAACTCCCCCAGGAAGCACATATGACTGGGGACATACTGTAATAAAACTCTTACCGCCCAAAATACTGACGACTAGGCTATTCATCCCCACACTGGTACCACATGACTCATGCAAAGTAATGTAAAGAGTAAAGGGTCCATCAGTGAAGCCACACTGCGAACATTATGCTGCTTCAGTACAGAAAGGAGGACAGTCTGTGTCTGGAGACCCGGGGGCCACATTTGGGGGAGCTACAGTTTGACACCCAAATGAGCCGGAGGGTGCCGGTTTGTATCCCAGTTGCGTAGAAGCCTGGTGCCCCTTCAAACCAGTACGATGGACTGGGCTCTTATACTTCAGCTGAGCTAGTCAGGATCATCATTGGGTTTGCCAATATAACGAGTGAAATCAGACGCCGATCAGTAGCCAGTGGGGTGAGACTATGCCTCTGAGCAGCTTGAGAGTAAGAATCTTATTGGCTGTTCCAAGCGTTACACCTATCCCTTATTTCCAGTGATCCTATAGGCTGGTGTGGCCCAGAACTGCCCCTCAATGTTACAACTGGACAGCGCGCCTCCTTTTTCCTTTCTTAATCTGAAGGGATTCTGTTGTCCCTTGTCCTCCGTGTAGAGTAAGTAGTGAAGGTGGTCAGCTGTTCATGAGGGAAATTGAGGCTATGCAAGCTGTGGTGGGAGAGATCATCCTGCCTCGTCAATCACTGCCCTGTTTAACCCAATCATAAGCCAAAGTGGGAGGGACTACCCTGTCCTGTCAATCACTGCCTGGTTTAACCCAATCATAAGCCATGGTGGGAGGGACTACCCTCCTCTGGCAATCACTGCCCGGTTTAACCCAATCACAAGGTCAAGGCTATCTGTGTTTAGAGATAATCCCACTCATCATGGCTCTGGAAGCCTTGCCTCTCCCATCAGTGGTCTCAGCTATTGATTCTGCTCAAAGAGCTTTGAACGTGTTGTTGAGTAAACAAAATGTTATCAGTCACACTATTAATCGAACCAATAAGGTATCCAAGGGGAATATGGGATATGCGCAACAGTAATCACAGGAGACAGGCATCTAGCGTATCGCCTAATGGATACGGTGCAGGGATTTTACAAATCCTGCTCATTTCTCGCTCTTCAGCAATCTTGCACCTGCAGTTAAACTTGCATTAGAATGACTGTAGACGAGACTAACCATATCAGCCTTTCAATCAAATTGAATTTTATGAGGCATGCCATTAAAATAATATAAAAAATGCAACAGCGACTCCTGTCTGATGAAGGTGCCAAAAGACATGAGGGAAGGAGTGAGCTTCTATAATAGATACGACAGAATGGCTGCCAGGTCATCCGAAACTGAGAGAACGTAGGGGACCACCGGCCTCTGATATGTTACCGCCGCCGGACCCCCTGACCTAGGTGCTGAACAGGTGATCTCAAAATCCACAGGGTAGAAGAAACTGCGTGACCTTTGGAGAACTCGTGCTGTGCGTGCACGGTAACAGTGAGGCACGGTATGGAGCAAACAGACAGCAGCAAGCCCATGTCTGTGCATGCGTGTGAACAAGTGAGAGGGGAAATGCCAGCCTCTGCACGGGCGACCTAAAGTGAAACACACCAAACGCATTATTCACTGCTAGCTATCATCCCTTCTTTAATTGGAAATACAATTAATTTCTCCGCCATTAAAATACAGGCAAGCTATGCTGTCCGGGCATCAGAGTGGACGCCGGTGTCAAAACCGAGTCCGCCCAGGCGCTGTGCACCGGCACCGAGGCGGGAGAGAAGCCGGGTTTCCCGGGGGCGACTTCGCACACGGGGGCGACGCATTTCACAGCATCACGCCCGACTGCTCCTCACTGCAGAGCGGCGCTATAATGTGCTTTTTAACACCAATAAACAGCGTAACATTAGCGCAGCATCCGTCGGAGGGATAAGGTCAGTCTGCTGAATCTGGGTCTCCTGGACCCCACACTATTTAAAAGCCTATAACCGCAGAGGAAGAGTTTTTTGTCACGCTGCAGTGAATCAGAATGCGTCTCTCCCCCTGGATTTGACCGAAAACGCCATAGAAGCTTTAATGCGCCCACGGATCGTGCAATATTAAAGTTAACTTAATGAAAGTGGTATACAAAAGCGAATCGCATAAACCCCGCGGCTACGTAGCCTTCTGTTTTAAATGCGATGATTTACGCACCCAGGGCGCAGTTCGGTTATTAACAGCGATCGGTAACTGTTTTCCCTTGGTAGATCAGCACTGCATTGCATATGACACGATGTCAAAACAAGCAGCCCGACAGGCGGCATGCAAACATTTATCACTACGTAGGAAGTGAACGGTAGTGTGGCTGCATGTGTATTTGCATGGTGTCGCCGCGGTGCGCCCGCTCTCTCCCGTAGTAAGCTACGATTGCGCAGTGCCGGTGTCTTACCGTCCTAGTCCACGGCCGAGTGACATGACGATCGGCTCCAACTACTGGTGCGACAGACTCCGGGGCAGCAGTGATCGCGCTTGACGACTCAGTCATGTCGCCTCCATAAGTGCGCCGAACGCTGCGCCAAATGCGTATGTCGGGTTTGCGATTTGCTGCCCCCGCCCCCCCCAAAGCCACACACGCACACATACACACACCCCGTTACGGAGAGAAGGGGAAAGTGCCCCCACGGGCGCGCATGCGGTGCGTGAGGGTGTGTGACTGAGAGTGAAAGAGAGTGTGTGGGTGATACACACCTATACACGATACCGCAGACAATTGCAGGCTGCCTGTATTCGAATTACAATCAATTTTAAAGTTTTTAAAATGACCCTTTTCTTCTTTTTATGTCTGTGTAGCATTAACTGTCCTCAAGCTGACTTAGCTACTCCAGGACAGTCCATAAATCTTACATCCTCTTCCTCAGCTCGGCTTAGAAAGAACCAGATGGTTTTCACTGCAGCCCGAAGGTGGCAGCTATGTGATTATTACCCCCATCCCTAAGATATGTGACCACCCCTTCTCTACATAATTAACTAGAATGCTAAGCAGCTGACTCCTCCAGCGTGTGACTCCCCTTCTCCTTCCATTTAGAAACATTAGTGCTTACACCTCCTTGACATTCCCTTTTGCAGTAATTAATCTACTTCATGTACCTAAACTCCTTGACCACTCACAGGTAAGAGAAATCCCCGAGTCTCTGGCCGGACTGCCGCTGAGACATGGGGACCCAGGTCTTGCATTGACGGTTAGTTACAGATATTCATGTGTTAAACCTGCACAGGCATTTCTGTTTGAAGATGAAGGGGATGGACTGAGCACAGTAAGGAAAGGGACTCCGTCTGTGAGAATGGCACCAAAACCGCATCCTTCCTCTGAAACAGGGCTCCTTTCTCCCTGCAGCTAATGCATGACTTGGTGAGTAAATGTATTAATCAAAGGGAATATTTAGAGGGCTGAGGAAATATGAGATTAAGATTAAGATAAAGTATTCTTATCCAGATGTGTTGTTCCAAGGAACAAAGCCACTTCTCTTTCGAATCAATGGCAAATTTAGCATCTGGGTTTTACTTGGCCTTACTTGTGCAACCTGTTGCTTTTTATCCTTCAAAACAATAATTAAAATCTGTAAATATTGCTAAAGTGTTTTCTTTTCCCAGATCCTGCGGCATGGTGGTACAGTGGTTAGCACTGTTGCCTCACACCTCTGGGACCCGGGTTCGAGTCTCCGCCTGGGTCACATGTGTGCGGAATTTGCATGTTCTCCCCATGTCGTTGTGGGGTTTCCTCCAGATTCCCCTCACAGTCCTATATAAACTCATACCCATGTATACGTGCTGAAATACAGGTATACATACACAAATACAGGTATACAAACTCATATCCATGTATACATGCTGAAATACAGGTATACATACACAAATACAGGTATACAAACTCATATCAATGTATACATGCTGAAATGCAGGTATACATACACAAATACAGGTATACAAACTCATATCAATGTATACATGCTGAAATGTAGGTATACATACACAAATACAGGTATACAAACTCATACCCATGTATACGTGCTGAAATACAGGTAGACATACACAAATACAGGTATACAAACTCATATCCATGTATACGTGCTGAAATACAGGTATACATACACAAATACAGGTATACAAACTCATATCCATGTATACGTGCTGAAATACAGGTATACATACACAAATACAGGTATACAAACTCATACCCATGTATACGTGCTGAAATACAGGTATACATACACAAATACAGGTATACAAACTCATATCCATGTATACGTGCTGAAATACAGGTATACATACACAAATACAGGTATACAAACTCATACCCATGTATACGTGCTGAAATACAGGTATACATACACAAATACAGGTATACAAACTCATACCCATGTATACGTGCTGAAATACAGGTATACATACACAAATACAGATATACAAACTCATATGCAGGTATAGATGCTGAAATGCAGGTATGAATACATAAATACATATATACAGGTTCACAGAGGTATAAATTATCCAGTGACAGTCATAAATGCTTCCATAAAGTCTAAATCTACTTGTTGAGGTATAAATATGTTTAAATGTTCATGCCCGTATGTGTCTGTGCCTGAGTGCGCGTGTGCCTGCGTGTGCGTGTGTGCGTATGTGTGTATGGGCCTGCGTGCGTATGTGTGTATGGGCCAGCGTGCATATGTGGCTGCGTGCGTATGCGCATGCGTGCATATGGGCCTGCGTGAGTATGGGCCTGCGTGCGTATGCGGCTGCGTGCGTATGCGCCTGCGTGCATATGGGCCTGCGTGCGTATGGGCCTGCGTGCGTATGCGCCTGCTCGACAATGGTTTGCTCGTGACCCGCCAAAGCGCTTTCTATGGCACCTCTTCTCTGATTTATCTCCGATCTCTGATTTAGGTCCGGTGGGGGTGCTTCTTCTTACGACACTCTGCTCTCAGTTTTAAATAACAGCCATTAAAATCATCTATTGCCCCGAATAGCCCCTGTGAGATTGGGACATCCTGGGCGGCTGCAGCGCCTATTTAGAGTTAACAAAGGCGGAGATGGAGTCGGACTGACCAGCACTTCAGCAGTGAGCAGGAACCGACAACGCAGAGCAGGAGGAAACGTGAACGGCCCGAGTCCCGAGTCCCGTATAAACGTGTGACTCCAGGAGCGACAGCTGTACTCGCCGCACGTTGATTTTCCCTGGAGATTCCACTTGCTTTTCATCAACACCTGAGCTCATTTCGGTGTCCCTGTCGCCCTCCGCTATCTGTGACATTATTCTGCCATTCCTGGCTCCTGTCTGATGTTCCACACTGCACGGCTCCACACTGCACGGCTCCACACTGCACGGCACCGCTGCCAAACCAGCCACGCCTCTTACTCTGCCCTGCCTTCCTTCCTGTGATGGTCACAGTAAATCACAGGCGTTTTATTGAGCCGATGTGGTGAATGGGGCGGCTGACAGAGCACTGACATTTCGGCTGATCCAGGCCCCTGACCATCCACAACGTATCGGGTTCCATGGTTGGCTGCTGCCATTACAGATGTAGTGCCTGTTGGTCATGTGACCTGTCGATAATAGAGGGGGTATTTCATTTGGCCTCGGGGAGAGGTCTCGGAGGTTAGGGCATAAGGCTGTGCGGGCTGCTAAGCCTACCCATGGAGGAGTCTGGAAAATGGCCTAATGTGCATCATTCTCACACTGACCGTCACAGACCAGGTCGCATGGCGTGCGGTGGTCACATGACCAACAACGGGGGGTGTGTATTTACTTCGTCCTGGTAGCTGTAGTGTGTGTCCCAAACAGCTGTAAAAAAAACTGTAGGAATATGTGTGTGTGCAAGAGAGAGAGAGAAAGACAGACAGACAGAGATAGGGACAGAGAAGCAGCGAAAAGACAGTGAGAAAAATAGAGAGAATGAGAGAGAGTGAGAAACAGACAGAAAGAGATAGGGACAGAGAGAGAGAGACAGAGGGAGACACACGCAGTGAGAGAGAGAGAAGAGAGCAGCTCATCACGATTATCACTGGCAAATGTAACAGGCTGAAGACAGAAAGAGCATTTTTCCTGAGGGACAGCAGCGATTTTAAATTTGAAGCACTGTTTACATTTAATTATAATTCTAACAGAAACATATAACGATCTGTGATTCGCTGGTACCACATACTGGCTTATTTCCTGCCTCGTGCCATAACCTCTGGGATAGGCTCCGAACCCCCCACAGCCCTGTGTAGGACAAGGGTTACATAAAATGGATGGATGGATGGATAGATAGATGGCTGGATGAATGGACGGATGGACAGATTGACGGATCCATGGATAGTTTAGTCTTTCCTAAATAAATGGCCTTCAACCACCATAATATGTCATATTTATATTATAATATTGAACCACACTTTCGGTTGCCTGATGGTGAATGTTTACTGGCAAGGAGAATAATGTTTATTCTTCAAAGGGTCGCAGTTTGGCTTCTGCTGCCAAAATTCAGCCATTGCTCTCCTCAGCAACTCGACAGCCACTTAATGCTTCTGTCGGAGAGTAAAAGAGAGTGTGATGGTTCCTTCTCTGCTGTGGTGAGAGGAAGGGGGGAGATTACGAGGATGAAATGGCGGCCGGGTGCGAGAGTGCCGCTTTTGGGAGGGAGACTGCTGGCCTGAGCGGGGGGGTCTCCAGCCTGGCAGTGCAGCCATCATTCCGTTTGTAAATCAGACAAAGAGCAGGGATTCGGGGACGGGGGGGGGGGGGTTAGTGGGGGCATGCCTAAGAACTGCTGGGAGCGTGTTAATGCGTTGTCACGGCGATGGGGTCGGGGCCCTAGCTGATGGCGGCTGGGTCAGCAAATCTGCAGTAAAAAAAAACACATTTTCTAAAAATAAAAATGAGTCTGAGACAGGAAATGGCATCACGCTGTGTTTTCTGATGCCTGCCCCCTCCCCGTCAGATCCCAGGGGGCTTACCCGTCATTCCAGTGCGGGCTCGGCACCCTGGCACCCCCACAGGTCATAATGAGCAGCCCCCGCCCCCCCCCCCACAATGGCTGGATGTCAAAATAGCGTCAGTGCGTTAAAATAACGACAGAGCTGCTAATGACCCGCAAAGGGGCAGGGGGCTTGGTGGGAAACATCTCAGCTGTTGGCCTCCACGGCTGCAGGTTCGAATCGCCGCTCTGTGAGGCATTCCCCCCCTGCCGATGATCCAGAAATCTGCAGTTTGAATGAACTGGTTCCTCCAACCTGTCCGCTATGAACCTGTGCTCTATGAGGGACTAGCTTCTTGTCCACAGCACCCCCTGCTGACTGTCACTCTGTAATGGGTAAGTGCAGATGGAACACTGTTTATCATCACTGCTTAATTACAAATGTACAATAATAAAAGATGTTTTAAGGTCATTTCCCTTTTCTCAAAGTACTTGCGGTCAAGTTCTAGAAGAAATAGGTTAGTTCTGTTTATAAATAGGGCTGGATTTAGTGTAACTATTTTGAAGTCATTTTTTAAATACTGTCTCGGAATGTTGCTCCACTCAGTCTCAAGGCACTGGGATTTATTCCTGAATCGTTTTTCTCTGTCTGGTTCAGTCAAATGACTCACACTCCCATATCCTGCCTTGGAATCCTATCAGGCGTCTCCTAGACAGCCTGCGTCCAACCTGTACAAGAGCTTAAGGACCCACATCACTGCCACAAGCCACATTCCCCAATTATTCTTAACAGCAGGAGATAGTCAAAAGAGCGAGGGAGAGTGGGGGTGGAGTGCAGTTCTGTCCTGCCTTCAAAGGTCCTTTGGAAACATTGTGCCTGGATGGTTACTGCACCTTAGAAGTCCTTCTGTGTGCTGTGAGACCCAGCGCTAACAGGTAGGACACAGGTAACAGCTATCGTTCTGCTTTTTTCAAAGGGGCACGACTGTGTTTCTCCGGTGGGAAAATGAAATGTTCAGTCTGTTCCAGAGGCAGGCACTGTGTGTGTGTAGGTGCTTGTTCACAGCCTGTTATGTGGGGGGTTGGGGGAGAGACAGATGTTTCACAAACGTCCCCACGCGATGAATTCTCATTCTGTCTCTGTTTCCTTTACTTTTAGCCCCAATATCTTAGTCACCCGCCTAAGGTACACAGATATCATTACTGCTTGTTCAGGTGGCCGCCTCCCCATTGATTGGACAGGACTGTACTTTTAACAAGATATTTAAACCACTACATATTTACTGAGAAGATTAAAGTTAGTGGCCCCTCTCACACTATCACAGACGTGAACTTCCCAGGGCTAGAAATCCAGGGATTGAGTGACATAGTCACTTCAACCGCTGCTCCCCCTGCTGGTCACCTTCAGGAATCTCCAGTGCTGTTTAGTAAAACTGGGAAAATGGCTGTATTGTTAAAAATCATTTCGGATTACATGGCCGCACGCTGATTCAGTAGGCCGCCACGCTGTGAAAGGGCCAGTCGGAAATACTCTGGAGTGTAAAGGGCGAGCTTTATGGGGCAGCCACTGCCTGGGGAGGGGAAGGTGCTCAATCTGCAGCCGCCGGCCTGGGCTACGTGCCTCTCGCGCACTCAACCGGCTAAGCCCTCTGAAGCCCAGCTGGAGAGGATTACGGATAAATCACCTGATTAAAAGACACCCTCTCTCCCGAATCTCAGTGTCTAGTGGCAATTTCTACTTCCGACTCCCAGAGGTTACGTAATTTTATTTGAGTTTTTGTTTAATAGGCAACTTTACTGCAATAAATATCTGTACAGCTGCTCTGTTTGTCCATATTGAGTTTCTCGGCACTGTCTAAAAACATAACGGGTTAAATAAATGTATCTATTCGTTTTCCTCTTGACTGTTCTCTGTATTTAGGTGTTAGTGTTTTCCCTCTGGGGGAAGGCAGCATTGCAGGGGGAGGCCTGTTGGAGTGATTGGTCATATTTTGGCTGCATACTTGAATTTATCCTCATAAAACCCACAAAGAATTATAAGCACCAGTAACACCCCTATGCAGTATAAATATCTACATTAAGGCCGTGCATTCTGTACAAATATTTTAAATGCTTTTTTTACGAGCCATCTGTTCTTGGTTTACTTTGAATTTTCACAGCTGCCAAACATTCAGAAACTCGCCAGTTTTGTTTGAAATCACTTGGGTGCCGGGAGACGTGAGAAGCGGAACATTGTGGGTCATTGACAGGACACAGCTGATGCACTTCATAGCTAAAAATATCCAAATAGCTGTTCATCAGGGTATTAGTATGAAGACCCTCCAGAGAGTCATCAGATCAACACAAAAAATGACCAACACCCTGTTACCTTCACTGGAGGACATATACAGAACCTGATGTCTTTCACGGGTCACAAGAACCATCAGGGACCCATCTCACCCAGGGCCACAAGAACCATCAGGGACCCATCTCACCCAGGGCCACAAGAACCATCAGGGACCCATCTCACCCAGGGCCACAAGAACCATCAGGGACCCATCTCACCCAGGGCCACAAGAACCATCACGGACCCATCTCACCCAGGCCCCCACCTCTGCACTCTGCTGCCCTCTGCAAGGCGCTACAGGTGTATTGGGACGCGCACTTCCAGGCTACTGAAAAGTTTCTACCCGAGCACCATCAAAGAACTGAACTCAGTTAAATAACTGTTAAGTATTGTGCACGGCAGCATTACAGTTTGGTTTTAGCAGTAACCAGAGGCCCTAGCAGCTGAAAACCATGGAAAACAGCAGCTGAGCATCATCCCTCCACCGCCACACATCGGAAAGGTAGCGCACTCCTGACTCCCCCATGGTTCTGCCAGCTGGTGACTCATCACTCCAGCTGACGCTGATTCCTCTGCTCCAGATCCCATAGGCACTGGGCGAACACGACTCCAGCTGATTCTTGGCATAGCACATGGTGATCTTAGGCATGCTATGCTCCTATTGAATAGTCCTTGTGCTGACTTTGCTTGTGGAAACTCCTTGGAACTTGCAGCGAGATTCTTAGCTGACAATGAGTTTTTACAGACGACCAGGGCAGCGTGAGCAGGGCACAGATCTGGTGAACTAACTTGTTGAAAAGGTGGTCTGCAATGAGCGTGTCTTAATTATACACTTGTGTCTGCAATGAGCGTGTCTTAATTATACACCTGTGTCTGCAATGGGCGTGTCTTAATTATACACCTGTGTCTGCAATGGGCGTGGCTTTATTATACACCTGTGTCTGCAATGGGCGTGTCTTAATTATACACCTGTGTCTGCAATGGGCGTGGCTTAATTATACACCTGTGTCTGCAATGGGCGTGGCTTAATTATACACCTGTGTCTGCAATGGGCGTGGCTTAATTATACACCTGTGTCTGCAATGGGCGTGTCTTAATTATACACCTGTGTCTGCAATGGGCGTGGCTTAATTATACACCTGTGTCTGCAATGGGCGTGTCTTAATTATACACCTGTGTCTGCAATGGGCGTGGCTTAATTATACACCTGTGTCTGCAATGGGCGTGTCTTAATTATACACCTGTGTCTGCAATGGGTGTGGCTTAATTATACACCTGTGTCTGCAATGGGCGTGTCTTAATTATACACTTGTGTCTGCAATGGGTGTGGCTTAATTATACACCTGTGTCTGCAATGGGCGTGTCTTAATTATACACCTGTGTCTGCAATGGACGTGTCTTAATTATACTCCTGTGTCTGCAATGGGTGTGGCTTAATCATACACCTGTGTCTGCAATGGGCGTGTCTTAATTATACACCTGTGTCTGCAATGGGTGTGGCTTAATTATACACCTGTGTCTGCAATGGTCTTGGCTTAATTATGCACCTGTGTCTGCAATGGGTGTGGCTTAATTATACACCTGTGTCTGCAATGGTCTTGGCTTAATTATACACCTGTGTCTGCAATGGGTGTGGCTTAATTATACACCTGTGTCTGCAATGGGCGTGTCTTAATTATACACCTGTGTCTGCAATGGGTGTGGCTTAATTACACACCTGTGTCTGCAATGGATACAGGTCAGGATATTATTGACCATCTACTGTGTTTTGATCTGCATTTATGCAATCAGACATTTTACTGGAGAAATTCAGGTCAAGAACCTTAGAGCAACATCCCTACTGGGACTTGAGCTAGAAAGTTGGAGGTTATGAGTCAATGTCATCAACTGCAACGCTACCTACTGGGCCACACCGGGCCAATAGTTATTCTGCCTGTTCTGGACCCATGTGCCATCTGGAGTGAAGGCCACAGACGGCCTCCTGCATTGGTCCCCATTTGGACCAATCAATAGCCACAGGCAGGTTCCCCTGTCTTGCGGCGAGATCCATGAGGGGCAGCGTACAGGGAGGCGTGGGCTGGGAGCTCCATCGGCGATGTCGCCATGACGCCCTCAAAGGAGGGAATTCACTCCACTCCAACCTCTTTGTTCGCTTGGCAAAGACGAGGGCAGGACTCCATTCTCCTGTCCATCAGCAATGCCTGCTAACAAAAGCTAGACGTGGGAAAGAGTGACCTGTGTGTCTGTGTATGTGTGTCTCTCTGTATATATATATGTGTGTGTTGGTCTGTCTGCATATATATGTGTGTGTGTATGTGTGTGTACATGTGTGTCTGTATATGTGTGTGTGGTCTGTGCTTGTGTCTGTGTGTGTGCATGTACATGTGTGTGTGTGTGGATTAGGTTTATATGTGTGCTTATGTCTCTCCCTGTATGTGTGAATAGCTCTCAGTAACTGAGAAACCCCACTTAAATTAAAGTATATATGTACTGAATCATGCTGATGTTTTCATGCAATATAACCTAAAACGGCATAATAAAGGATGTGTAAATGGAGAATGTTTCAATAAAGAACACAACTGCAATATCACAGCTGCAAGCTGAATACTGAGGAAGATTGTAAAGGTAACAGTCTGTCCTGTGCTGAACGTGTATCACCGTGACTCTGAATTACTACCTGCGTCTCCCCATTTAGTGATTCGCATTGATGGGAACCTCCCTGAACCTGGCTTTGCTCCTGCTTTGGTTGCTCAAAGTTCACCTGTGTGTTGACTTGACTGTTAACTGTTATCTGATTGGACCAGAGCAGGTGGGGGGAGGGGCGGTGCTTTCTTAAGTCTCTGACACGTTTTCCTTCCACTTGGTTTAGTTAATTCTTTATGCCCCTAATCGTTCATGCTCTTGTGCATGCTGATGAGGTTGTGCCCCAATTAGGGCTTTCTCTTTAATTAATGGGATGGGGGGGGGGCACAGTTCATGGCCGTGGGTGCTGCTTGGCTGGTTTGTTTAGCTCATATTGCAGAACAAAAACACCCCCCGGATTCTCAGATTCTCTTCTGTTATGAAGTGGTGTTCAGTAGGTTAAGTGCCGGTTTACAGGTGAATCACTTACAAAGCTGATTAATTCAGTCACTAGATGAATGTGATTTTAAATGTGTTCCTGGGGGAGCTGAAGTGGGTCGGTGTCCTTACGTGTGACATCCACCGTACCACACAGTATCGGGGACCTCCCTGCTTCTCTAAGGGAAGGAAACGGAACGGAGTTTATACAGGTTCACCAGGAAAATTCACCCCAGCCCAGGAGAATCACACAGCCCATTTGGGTCAAAAGACACAGGAGGGTATGGCGAAAAAGCCCACTTAGTTATTATTATTATTATTATTCTTGTCACTTGCTGTCTGTATGTCGCACTGTAGGAACGTTATTTCATGCTACTGTACACCAGTATGTGGAGGGTATGACAATAATACTCACTTGACTTGAATTTGAAAAGTTTCACCTGACACCTATAGATGAATCCCCCTTTGGACCTTTATGTAACATTACCTTGTGTTTTGACTGAATGCAGCTAGTGGCTCACTGTCCTTATTGAAAAGTCTCATATAACATAGCTTCTATAGCCTGTTTTTTCTGCAAACGGAATCGATTGTGGTTATCCCAGTGTCCTTAGTATTTCCACGTTTGCTAAGCTACAGTGTGATGCCATGGAAACAGCCCCGAATCTTTATGAGGAGACGGAATGGACCCCCCCAGAAACAGCTGTCTCTCCTCCATAGCCCGCACGTCTCCGAAGCAGCAGGAGGCCACATCTCAGTCACGTCACTCACAAGCTGTACTGTCACTGTGCACATGTACAATGAAGTGAGGAAGATGAGGTTGCCCTAGTGAAAGCATTACACACAGTATTCAAATAAACAGCGGAATAGAATAGATAAGTTTCCAGAGTCAGAGGCAAGGGGTCACATATACTGAACATACAGCGATGGCCATACTGAAATGGCACCTACAGCAGTGTTCATACTGAAATAGCACCTACAGCAGTGTTCATACTGAAATGGCACCTACAGCAGTGTTCATACTGAAATGGCACCTACAGCAGTGGTCATACTGAAATGGCACCTACAGCAGTGTTCATACTGAAATGGCACCTACAGCAGTGGTCATACTGAAATGGCACCTACAGCAGTGGTCATACTGAAATGGCACCTACAGCAGTGGTCATACTGAAATGGCACCTACAGCAGTGGTCATACTGAAATGGCACCTACAACAGTGGTCATACTGAAATGGCACCAACAGCAGTGTTCATACTGAAATGGCACCTACAGCAGTGTTCATACTGAAATGGCACCTACAGCAGTGGTCATACTAAAATGGCACCTACAGCAGTGGTCATACTGAAATGGCACCTACAGCAGTGGTCATACTGAAATGGCACCTACAGCAGTGTTCATACTGAAATGGCACCTACAGCAGTGGTCATACTGAAATGGCACCTACAGCAGTGGTCATACTGAAATGGCACCTACAGCTGTGGTCATACTGAAATGGCACTTACAGCAGTGTTCATACTGAGATGGTACATACAGCAGTGTTCGTACTGAGATGGTACAGTGGGTATAGCAGTGTTCATACTGAGATGATACATACAGCAGTGTTCATACTGAGATAGTACAGTGTGTACAACAGTGTTCATACTGAGATGGTATATACAGCAGTGTTCATACTGAGATGGTACATACAGCAGTGTTTGTACTAAAAATTACATACAGCAGTGTTCATACTGAGATGGTACATACAGCAGTGTTTGTACTAAAACATTACATATAGCAGTGTTCATACTGAGATGGTATATACAGCAGTGTTCATACTGAACTGGTACATACAGCAGTGTTTTGTCTACCTCCATAAAGAATGAGGTGCTGTGGGAGCAGCACATCTGAGACTGGCTCCTGTTTGCACCTCGGAACATCCCCCTGTGACCCCAGACCATGTACCTCCCCCCCCCCACCCATCCTACACATGCAGGTTATCTTCTCACACCAGTGAGCTTTCCGCTGATCTGATTGCCTGACTCGTGTGCACAGAATCTTTAACCGCCACACCATCTGGTGCCCTGCTTGTGCCGGGCATGTGTCACCCCCACTTTGAAGCTTCTGGGGGGCTGTGCGTGAGCTTCAAAGAGAGGAAATTATGAGAACGTGCTTTTGAGTTCCTCTTCCATCTCCCTGCCTCTGTACTTATTCAGGGGAGATTAGAGCAGTGTTTCTCAAAACAGTCCTGGGGACCCCCACATGGACCATGTGCGGGAGCAAAATGTTTGTCTGGGGGGGGGGGGGGGGGGGTCCTCGAGGACTGGCTTCAGAAACATTGTATTAGACGAAATCAGAAGTTAAGGGGAAACAGCCACAAAAACTCCGGGGGTTTATTATTAGCTGGGTTGTACACATATTAAATGAAATGATGCTTTGTTTGCCAATACTACACAATACTACACAACACTACAAATACTGGCACTTTGTAATGTGTCTTTGCATGTATCCCATCATGCTCTATGCAGGTGAAGTTTGGGTCCAAGTCTCGGAGCACTTTTAAAGGGGCCTTCTGCAAGGGCCCAACGGCAATGTGACTATTACCTGGAGCATGGGATTCGATCCAGCAACCTTCCGAACACAGGCAAAGCGTTACACCCCCCCCCATATTTCTTCTACTGGCTGAGTATGTATGTAAGATACATATCCACAAGCTCATCCAATACAAAGCATATGTTACGATGTTTATATAATACAGACGCTCCTCTACTCACAAAAAAAATACGTTCCGAACGGCCGTTCGCAACTTGAAACGTTCGTAAGTCCATATTCAACATCATTGTACGGCTATACGCAAGTACTAAGAACTAGGATGCTGGGACTACGCACGCTACGCTGCTGCGCGGCGGGAGTAGCGGCCAGAAGTCGTACTAGGCGGAATTGGAACGCCGGAAAAAAATTAATGTTGCGGACAGGAAACTGGAGCCCAATGAACACAATTTGCACTTACAGTCCTCTTCGTTCATATGTCTGAAAGTTCGGAAGTTGAATGTTCGTAAGTAGAGGAGCGCCTGTAGTCATTTAAGGGATGGGTGGATGTTCATTTTTTTCTGCTTTAGTTATTTGTGAATCAGCGTTGCTGAGCCGGGTCACTAGTGGTGGTGGTTCACTGGGGGTGGGGCGAAAAGCTTGCAGCTGAGTGACTGAGAGCTTCGGTGTGGGCCAGGCTCACATCTGGCAGAGTGACAGCGGGGAACAGGCACGGCAATGTCTCTGTACTCTGTCCCTGCAAGCCAGTTACGTTGGGGTATTCTACGGATTTGCCCCTTCCTAATAAACTAAGCTCTATTTTTTCGCCTTTTCTCTTAAAGTCGCCCTGTGCCTCTTTCAGTCTTATGTCTGACCAAATGTGATTTTTTTTAAGGGGGGGGGGGTGTTAACGCCCTGTTGCCTCCCTGATAGTTTCCGAACTCCGCTGTTACGGCTCACCGCGCTTTATCGCAATCACCACGCGGGGACCGTCAGCCAGCCTGTATCCTCAGTATGCGCAGGCGCAACCTTTACCAAAATAAATTTATGTCACAGTCCGGCCCACAGACAAACACTGCGCTGAAAATGTAGTAGGAGATGATGAATGCTAAGTATTAAGCTCATTAAAATACTTTAGCGATAATAAAATTAGTGTGAGATATGCAGCCTATTTCGAATCAGCCTCTGTAAAGATCAAATGGATCTTATGGATATTTAAAGGATGTCAGCTGTAAGTCAAGGTGCACCAGTACGGCCCAGTAACCCTGATAACAGTACAGTTGACAAAACTGGCAAATGGAGCGGAGCAGCCCCTGTAGTCACAGAATCTGATGGTCCACAGAATTTGATGCAGCACCGACATCCAGCGTCCGGTGCTTCCCCGCAGATACTGCAGCTCCTTTGCGCCGGCGAGTGGCGAGGACGTGCCCGCACACGCAATGCCCGCTCACAGGGCCAGCAGGAAGGGAGTGAATGACACTGTAGGTTTCAGTCGCCATGGGAGTCACGCGGCATTCGAGTGCCGGGGGTGGTTTAGGTGTCGCGAATATTTGCATCACATTAGTCACATCGGTTCGCTCATTTCGCGGAGATGCAATATGTTTGATACCAAATGCATGCGGAGTAACCGATCTGGATCCCGGCAGCTATAAGCCGGCGCTCAAGCTGTTAAATCGGCGAGACTTTTACCAACAAGGGCTTAATCACTTTCACAGGCACTGTGGACGGCTGCCATTGCGTATTTTCAGAAGGCATGTCAGCCGTTCGAGCTCATCTGTTTTTTATGTATATATGACAGTACGTTGTCGTGGCACCTCCGGCACACATCCCCCGCTGCGACATGCTGTTGTCACTGCTATGTCACCACGACAGCGACAGATCCACACTCTCCAAATCACATGCAGCGGGTAGCACACCTGCGACAGGGAGACACACGCAGTGCTGAGCTGCGTACCGGCGCTCAAACAGACCACCAGCTGAACGGACAGCCTTGGGAAACCCCTTTAACAACCTGTAGTTGTCTGACTACCACAGGCACTGAGATGATAAGTGTCAGGTTTGGCGCTCGTCCATCCATGCCCCTTGTATTCAGTGCCCGTTTGGCAAGCGAGTCTTGCTGGCCATCCTGTTCCCTCCTGTCTTGCAGCCCGTACCGCTAGTCGATCTCCCTGTTTTAGGTAATCCTGCTCATGTCCTGTTTTATTATGTTCTGCATGCACTTCTGTTCCAAGTCTTTCCAAGTGTTGTTAGCCTTTAGTGTTTGTTAATGTTTCGCAATTCTGCTGCTTGTTAATCGGAATCCACCCCACCTGTTCCTTGTTGACCCAAGTCCTTTTCATTAGTTAATTTGATTATAATTTACACCCGTCCCTCGTTTGCATGCCCCGATTCTCTGTATGAATTTTAAATGCCTGCATTCACTCTGTTTACTAATCAGTCATTGCGCCAAATTAATCTTTTGTTTGTTAATCTGTTCCATTGTCCAGCCCTGCTGTCAGTGTTCCCCTGTTCCCTTGTTATCTTATGGTTCTTATCCGCAAAGGGCAGATGTATGTGCAGGTTTTCACTGCAACGCCCTAATTAGGTCACTAATTGGAGGACTGATTGGCTGAACAGTCCTCAAATTGGGTTTGAACAGCTTACATAAAGGTTACCCCGAAAAGCCGCATATCCCCTGCTGTTTTTCAGACCCTGCATGGTTCTTTGTTTGGTGCCTTCCCCAGAGCTGTAGCCATCAGTGGATCGTTACCAGGGGTATTTCCAGCTATTGAAAAAAATCAGGGGCTAAGTCAAGTTTACTTGGGGCTTCGCTTTTGGAAGGAAAATTGGCATTGGGGCTAAAATACCTCCGAACTTTCCCAGGTGATCGGGCCTAACGATCATCACCTTTTTCCTACCTGTGCCAATCGGTGTCACAACAATAACAATAATAAGACCGGACAAGGCAATTGACCTATATATAGTTTGCAAAGGCAAAACATAAATTCTTATTAATAATAGTGTCATTAGGAAATTATTCTCTTAAGTGAAGTATTTTGGGTGTTCGGAAGCCTAAATGTTACATTAAAAACACTCCGGAAAAATATTATTCCTTATGCTCTTTTTTCCAGTTTTGAAATAATTTACGTTCAAAGAACAATAGAAGCAGACCTGATAAAGGACGTGTAAAACTAATCTGGGTTTGTCTACCTGCAGGCCTCGCAAAACGACGGGCTCAGTCCTGGCTGCAGCAGTGGCCTGTACTACGAAGTGGCGGATCCGACAAGTTACCCCGATAAGCCAGTAACCCCGCTTTGTAGTAGAGGCTGCTGGGAGCATCCTGGACACAGTATCTTACCGAAGTCATTCTATTATGTGCACAGACTAAAACGCCACGCTTTCTTAAATTATACAGGCCTAAATATAACAACTAACAGTAAATATTTTTTGTTGTTCATGTCTTCCAGGAAAAAAAAATTATCAATCAACTCTGCATTCCTTCTGCCTACAGCACAGTAGTCAGGACTTCAAGATCAATGCTTTAGAAGAGCTGCATTCTGCTACTAACAAGTGTAATGAACTCCTCCCAGTCTAAGGCACCCAGAGTCTTGTAGTACCCCCTTTATAATTTACGAATCACCATCATTCTGCTTCCTGCAAGTCCTGGTTTAAATGTATCACTTTTTATTTTTAATTTTATTTTACAGTTCTACAATATGAAGATACAAAATGAAGATACTGCTGGATCCAAGCATGAGTTTTTATAAATATAGCAGAAAGACAAAGTGAACAGGGACAATTCGAGCAGAAAGCGTGGGGTTCGCCGGTGAAAGCTCTCGTCGGAGGGTCGGTCCGCCATAACTGTGACTGGGAGAGGTTGCTGTTAGCGTATTAAACCACCCAGCCATATACAGAAAGCCACTCAGCAGGCGCACATTAAAGATTCAGAAATCATGCATACTTTAATCATTTCTCTTTCTGTACTCATGCAATTTCGTGGACTGTTAAAATTATATTTACCGAACTCAGGTGCATTTGGGAAATCTGTATTCTGCATCCTACAATCGACGTCACTTGTAGCCAATTAAAATAGAGGGAGGGCACCAAGGAGCCAATTCGATTTCAGGGGGCGCCTCCATTGGCTCCGCCTCTGCGTAGCAGAATAGCGTAGCCAGGTCGGGAAACGCGTTTAACCGCACTACGGCACGCCTGGGTCCCCCTGAACTCGCAAGAGGATTTAATCGTACCATGGAATCAAATTCCAGCATTAAACGGATGTTATTATTATTCTCATGCTAGTCTTTGGTCGAAAGATGAAAACAAATAACTTATAAAATGTGACTGTAGTATGTTCTAGACGAACACCACCTAAAAATGTTATAGGCTATATGATTTAAACATATTACTGTGACCAAAGGCATAATCTAAGTCTGGAATATTTGATTTTTTTCCTACGTATACAATGTTTAAATGAAAAGTGCACTGTTAATGAGCTCATAGGCAAGTTTATTGGGGACTGTTGTATCCGATTGATTCGAAGTAATTAAAACCTACGACAAAATCACTATTACTCGAGGATGGCTGAAGATACGACACGGAGTAAACCATAGAGCGCAATCACCGCCTAACGCGTACCGACTATAACGAAAAACGAAAGCACTGGGTGTCGAACCCTAACCTTTAAAAAAAAATCTCTTAACGCCAGAAACACGCGTGTATAGCGCCTTGCACTTTTATGCCCGCTATGCGTCGCGTGGATGCTCTGCAGCCTGTCAGCATGCACTTTTAAAGCCGGCACGCTGCAACACCTCACGCGCCCTCCCGTTTCCCAGGCAACCTCCCGGGGCAGCCAATGGCGTTTTCACAGAAGGGACACTGCGTCATCATTTATTTATTAGCTGAATGTTTTAAATCATTGATTTGCTCTGATATCAACTACTAAACGGAGATATTATGCTGCTTTGAGAAACCCGCGAGGGTTGACATTCTTTTACGTATGTATATATATTTGGCTTGTTTTCAAACTCAGTAGTGGCCTGTATTGTGTACTTACTGGAAAATTCATTAAACCCCGGAATCGCTGAACCACAGTCTGGATTTCTCAGATGGCTACTGTGAATGAGCACCCATCTATTTCTTGGGAAGACCATTAGCACGGCGCTAGACATTGTCGTAATCAGACTTAAAATGGCATCTGAAACGCTTCCACATCTGATGCATCTGAAGGCGTCCCGGCAGATGGCACACTGCACAGGCCGGCTTTCTAACAGCAGCCCGCAAGCGAATGCTGTGGTTTTAAACAATTAGACGGCACAGCGCTGCAGGTGGGGTGTAGCATACCCAGTAGAGGCTGAGGGCGAGGGTGACATTTGAATGATAGTAATGAGTATAATTAGTCGTGACCAAACTAGTATGATTATGAAGCAGTAGGAAGGATTTATACACACATTCATGCGGTATCAGGGCACTCGAACCACTACATGACTGAAGTCCACATCGCCCCCTCCCTGTCAGAACCAACTGCATTGCAGCAGAGCACACCTGTTCGTGCTTCTTCTGGAGAACTGAGCACCAGTGTGAGAGAACCAAGTTGGGAATTGTGAACACACATGCAGCCTCACTCTTTGCGAAGTGACAGGTCTTTGCTCCTGCCTCGCTTAGGACAGTAGGTTTGTGTGAGTTATATGGCACGCTAACTGATCCAGCAACATAGCATTTGTGTTTTTTTTAGAGTAGGCTGTCTGGTAGACTGAAGCAATAAAATCACATCTGAAAGGGCAGCACCTCCATCAATTGAGATGGACGTCTATGTCTGTTTACCAGCACCACCTCCATAACCCCCCCGGTAGGGCAGAGGATGGCCACAGGATGATATCTGCTTTCGACACACAGAAAGAGACTGCCTGTGTTTATTTGGCAGGTAGCATGGTAATGTTCAGTTTTATAAATATATAAAAAATAAATATATTGTGATAACTTCAAAAGTGCCTAAAGAGCGACTTTTCACCCCAAGTACCGGAAGACTGAAAGCCGCTGTCTAAACACAAAAACCATATATGAGATATTCACCGGATTCTCTCGGAAAAAAACAATGAAAATATAAACACGTCTTAAATGACATGACAGAGACTATCTGGAGTTGTCTCCTCTCCTCTCGTTCTTGCTTTTGGGACAGTTACATAAAGTCACTGAAATGAAAAGCATCTCCACAAAACAGCAGTAGATCGCTGCGAAGGGTCGTGAGAGGCACCCCCTTGTGGCGAAGGTATTGCAACATTTTATGAGATTTCGACGAGCCAGTTGCTTAGAAACTGTACCGGAGCAGTTTTCTGGTTTAATTCACACAATGCATCACGCTGCTGCGCTCTTTCGCAGGTCACTGCATATACTGAATTTGACAGCGTAATAAAATCACGGCTAAAAATGTTTTTTTTTTTTTTCTTAAAGTACACGCCTCTTTCGGAGAAACAGTACAATCCTTCTGGGAAGCAATAAAATATTCCCCTTGTCCACCGCCTATATCCCTTCAGATGCTTTTGTCGAAGTGTTATTTAATTGGTCACACCTGAGTGTCATAAGACTAATGGACTCGCACACCGGTGTAAAACTGTCTTTGCCAAAGTCATTATTCCACTGTGCCACACAGCACCCAGACAAGCATTAGGAACTAAACCTGTCCAATCAAAATTCAGATGACACATTATAGATGAACAGAGTGCTCACACACAGTTTTGTGTTAATAAGGTTTTTAATATGAGGCTGATTTATGCCTGATATTGCCCTTCAGTAGAAGTGTCTGTACCATTTTAATTGGGCACTTTGAACTGGTACTTTAACAAACTTTACCATGTTTTCTTCATACAGGCTTGGTATAAATTCTGTACCAGTGTACAGTTATTGATGCTTTATGGATTAAAACACTGGACAATTAAAGACCAAACATCACGACTTTTTTTCATCGTCCGCCACCCCAGTGTTTCGTTATGCTGTTTACATTAGTTAGAGGCTTCATCTGCATGTTTTTCGTGCCGCGATTTTATTTCATCATCACTCGTTCATCATCACGATGTAAATGATACACTGCAGCTTTAACGTTATTTACATAACTTTAGTGTCCTCCTGCATTTCAAGAGCAGCTTTATATTTTGTATTCATCACTCAAACTGTTTAAGCCCACAAGCACATATGTGTACTTGATGTTCGGATATATTGTAAGCAAATGTTTGCAATTTTATGGGAACTCAGGCTCCTTATTCATTTGCCCTCTAAATGTCCGCGTGAGTGTAGTATGTTGCATAATGGACTGTATTCATGTCACGTGTCGTGTTCACACTGTTGTTTAATGTACGTCATATTTGAAATGACCTTCAAGAAGCTTTTGAAAAAAAATGCAAATGGACACATTTCTAGTTTCTGTCCTTCTCCAAGCAAATGTTTACGCAGAATTACTACATGGGATTCCTCACCAGCAGGATTCCTTTGCCCCCTTGTGGTTACAAAGTGAAATTACACGTCAGGTCACCACAGTGGAACTGTGCGTGTAAATGTGGTTTGACTTTTCCAATACGAAAAAACACCGTGAAAAACCAAGGACAATACCGCTGTTTGTCCTAAACATCAGGAACACTTTGTCATAGCATGTTACTGACACGTTAATTGCTTAACTGATCTCGGTTATTAGTGGAGAATTTTGCTTAAATCAATGTGATTAAAAAAGTATGATTAAAATGTATGACGGAATTAACATTCCATACGGTGTTAAAGTGGCGTCTTTGCATGGACCGATAAAAACGACAGCAAAACAGGTACTTAGGAGCAGTGAGCCTGACTTTTATTGGACAAACTGCATAAATTGCGCATACTGTTGAAATCGAGTTTTCATGGAAACTTAACGCGGCTCTGAGTACATTTGATCAGTTTTACGGCGCCGCCGGATATGTAGGAAACAGTACAGTAAGCACACAGACCGCATGCATCCCTTAAGTAACAGCTCGTACAAGGGAGCGGTTTAGCGACTGATCTGGGATCTGGTAGATATCGGACCTCCACTGCGACGGGGGGCAGCGGGGGTTAACGTGAGACCCATGACTGAAACGGAGAAACCGTCTCCCACAGAATGGAAAGTCACGCACAAAACCGGCTATTACTGACTGATATGTCGTTTTTAATAGGTACACATATACGCGTAGGTAACAATATTCGTTCTATGTAATAACAGACTGTTAACAAATGAGGGAAGGATATAAAACAGATTTTTTTTCATTAAAACCTGCCACCGTGATGTTACACCCCCAAGCTCGTATTAATACGAGCAACATCAAGCCGATACTCAAAGCTGGGACGTCAGATCTAGGTTGCAGATCTGACCGGTTTTGCCAAGCCATGAAGAATTCGCACAATCCGATCGAGGCTGCCCGAGTCCTAGGGCGCACGGAAGCCACGCCGCGCAATGTCATTAGGGGGCGCCACTGAGCCCTGCGGAGGTGCCGCTCCGACCAGCGACCGCTACTCGGCTCTGTAATATCTCTGTACCGATCTGTGTTGCAGGTTCCTGATAGTTCCCACCCCCCACAGCCAACATAACGATATGAACTACCAAAAGATTTTTCTTTTCTTTTTTATTGCATTCTGCCATTTCAGATTTGGACTCGCCCTGGAAATTTATTAACACTGTCAGAAGGCCCACCTCAGAGATCTGACTGAATATCCACACGCAAACGTGACACTTGACGGTCTAAACGCGAGAAAGATTCTTGACTTGTTGGGTGGGGCATCCTCAGGTTTTAAATGTAACCTCACGATACTGTAATCATCTGCTACAGTTTCTTTCCAGTTAACTATAAACCGCCAAGGAACAAGCTGGCTTTTCTGATTTAGGGGTTTCATTAGGATGACCTGTTCATGTACCAGGTGCATTGTGGGTAATACCACTGGGTCCTGATTAATGAAGTAGCAAAAAAGACTGGAGCAGTAGATTGCATCTTCACTGATGGAAACAAACAGGTCAGTGAATGATTTAGCCTTTGGGGGCAGCAGTAAGCCTGCGATGCACCCATACCCTTCATTACTCCCCCCCCGCCCCCCCAAAAAAAAAAAAAAACCCCTGATGGCAGAATGGAATCGTACCAAAAACCTGTAAACTGAATAGAAAAAAAAAAGTGGAAGGATGTTTGAACAAACAAGCAAGGGTTCGCTGTTAGTGGAATTGTAGGATGTTTCTATGGTTAGTGTAAGTCAACCAGTTGTCGTTTATCACCTTCAGTCTTCTGAAGGACGTCAACTGACCGTCAGCTTCGTAGCAAACCAGGAAAACATTAGACACATAGTAACACTTGGGGTGGGGTTTTCATACTAGTCACCCCCTGTCCCCCCGCCACATCCCATCTTTCTGTGGCCCCCAGGAGTGTAAAAAGTCTTTAGAAGGTAGCTTCTGCAAATGACCCTCCATGAAAGCAGCTGAGAAGGGTGATGCTGCACCTCCGCAGAGCTCGGCCCTTCGTGTGCAGTGGAAAGGGCTGGCGGTCTTTCCTAAAGTGTTGGGAACTTGGCCCAGCCTGATCATCTGCTCAGCTGGCAAAACCAAGACAGCAGCAACAAACAGAACAGTTCAAAACCGGTGGCAATTTCTTGAAGATGTCGCCTCATAACATTTACTGGTTCTCAAGGAGCAGACCCAGCGTGAGCCAGGCTGTGACAGAGTGAGAGAGAGATAGAGACACTCCTCATATTCTGTCAAATGGAGGAAGAAGAAATGCTGAAAAAGAGAAAGTAAAGAGAGATTGGTGAGGATTCGGACGTCAGTGTGCCGCGGTCGCGGGATCGATGGCGATCCTTATCGGCCTCCCTGGCAGTCCGCTCTCTGCCTGGGGGGTATCCAAGAACCTCTGGGTTACGGCAGGCGGGGAAGAGCCAAAGGTGGGGCGGCCTGTCGCCGTCAGGGACTGCCTGTGTGCGAGTGCTTCCCAGGGACCACCCCCTTTCACAGGTGACAGTGGCAGCTGATGGACTGCTCCGGGTCCTACAGCTCCTCATAGCCGCCTCCCTCTCGCTTGTCTGGCACCGCCTCCCCCGCCAGGAAGGCCTCCAAGTCATCCAAGTCACCAGCCCTCCTGGACCTCGTCTTCCTCTTCCTCTCCTTTTCGTCTCTTGCTCCAGAATCCTCCTTTTCTTTCTTCTTGTTCTTGTGGCGTTTTTTGCTGCCTTTGTCTTCTTCCTGGCGTTTAAAAAAGGGGAGGGGTAGGGTGGGGTGGGGAGGGACGGTTAATTTACATTCTCGGAACACTGGTGAATCTGTGCTGAGCACCTGAGTTATGAAGGACGCTATATAAAAAGTCATTTGCAGTACAGGCACATTTAAGATCATGGTGGGGGTGCTTAAGTAACAAGCAACTTCATACCTCTTTGCTCCTCTTCTTCTTTTTCTTCTTATCCTTTGTCATGTGTTTGCTTTCTTTATCTACATGGAAAAAAAGATCTTGTAAATTTGCGTTTAAAAAAAAATTTTTAAATAGCAAATTAAATGCATCATTATATGGTTAAAATAAATCTGTACCTAAATTTTTACTGATAAAAGGGCCTTGGCGTTACAGAGGGATAATCAGAGTACCGGAGGGAGACGCACAAAAGAGCCTCGGTGTTACTGAGGGATAATCAGAGTACCGGAGGGAGACGCACAAAAGAGCCTCGGTGTTACTGAGGGATAATCAGAGTACCGGAGGGAGATGCCTGACAGGGCCTCGGTGTTACTGAGGGATAATCAGAGTACCGGAGGGAGACGCACAAAAGAGCCTCGGTGTTACGGAGGGATAATCAGAGTACTGGAGGGAGACGCACAAAAGAGCCTCAGTGTTACGGAGGGATAATCAGAGTACCGGAGGGAGACGCACAAAAGAGCCTCAGTGTTACGGAGGGATAATCAGAGTACCGGAGGGAGATGCACAAAAGAGCCTCGGTGTTACTGAGGGATAATCAGAGTACCAGAGGGAGACGCACAAAAGAGCCTCAGTGTTACGGAGGGATAATCGGAGTACTGGAGGGAGACGCACAAAAGAGCCTCAGTGTTATGGAGGGATAATCGGAGTACCGGAGGGAGACGCACAAAAGAGCCTCAGTGTTATGGAGGGATAATCGGAGTACTGGAGGGAGACGCACAAAAGAGCCTCAGTGTTATGGAGGGATAATCGGAGTACCGGAGGGAGACGCACAAAAGAGCCTCAGTGTTACTGAGGGATAATCAGAGTACCAGAGGGAGACGCACAAAAGAGCCTCAGTGTTACGGAGGGATAATCGGAGTACTGGAGGGAGACGCACAAAAGAGCCTCAGTGTTACGGAGGGATAATCGGAGTACCGGAGGGAGACGCACAAAAGAGCCTCAGTGTTATGGAGGGATAATCAGAGTACTGGAGGGAGACGCACAAAAGAGCCTCAGTGTTACGGAGGGATAATCAGAGTACTGGAGGGAGACGCACAAAAGAGCCTCAGTGTTACTGAGGGATAATCAGAGTACTGGAGGGAGACGCACAAAAGGACCTCAGTGTTACTGAGGGATAATCAGAGTACCGGAGGGAGACGCACAAAAGAGCCTCGGTGTTACTGAGGGATAATCAGAGTACTGGAGGGAGACGCACAAAAGGACCTCAGTGTTACTGAGGGATAATCGGAGTACCGGAGGGAGACGCACAAAAGAGCCTCGGTGTTACTGAGGGATAATCAGAGTACTGGAGGGAGACGCACAAAAGGACCTCAGTGTTACTGAGGGATAATCGGAGTACCGGAGGGAGACGCACAAAAGAGCCTCGGTGTTACTGAGGGATAATCAGAGTACCGGAGGGAGACGCACAAAAGAGCCTCAGTGTTATGGAGGGATAATCAGAGTACTGGAGGGAGACGCACAAAAGAGCCTCAGTGTTACGGAGGGATAATCAGAGTACTGGAGGGAGACGCACAAAAGAGCCTCAGTGTTACGGAGGGATAATCAGAGTACTGGAGGGAGACGCACAAAAGAGCCTCAGTGTTACGGAGGGATAATCAGAGTACTGGAGGGAGACGCACAAAAGAGCCTCAGTGTTACGGAGGGATAATCAGAGTACTGGAGGGAGACGCACAAAAGAGCCTCAGTGTTACGGAGGGATAATCAGAGTACTGGAGGGAGACGCACAAAAGAGCCTCAGTGTTACTGAGGGATAATCGGAGTACCGGAGGGAGACGCACAAAAGAGCCTCAGTGTTACTGAGGGATAATCAGAGTACTGGAGGGAGACGCACAAAAGAGCCTCAGTGTTACGGAGGGATAATCAGAGTACTGGAGGGAGACGCACAAAAGGACCTCAGTGTTACTGAGGGATAATCAGAGTACCGGAGGGAGACGCACAAAAGAGCCTCAGTGTTAGGGAGGGATAATCGGAGTACCGGAGGGAGACGCACAAAAGAGCCTCGATGTTACTGAGGGATAATCAGAGTACCGGAGGGAGACGCACAAAAGAGCCTCAGTGTTACGGAGGGATAATCAGAGTACCGGAGGGAGACACACAAAAGAGCCTCAGTGTTACGGAGGGATAATCGGAGTACCGGAGGGAGACACACAAAAGAGCCTCAGTGTTACGGAGGGATAATCGGAGTACCAGAGGGAGACGCACAAAAGAGCCTCAGTGTTAGGGAGGGATAATCGGAGTACCGGAGGGAGACGCACAAAAGAGCCTCGATGTTACTGAGGGATAATCAGAGTACCGGAGGGAGACGCACAAAAGAGCCTCAGTGTTACGGAGGGATAATCAGAGTACTGGAGGGAGACGCACAAAAGAGCCTCAGTGTTACTGAGGGATAATCGGAGTACTGGAGGGAGACGCCTGAAAGGGCCTCAGTGTGATGATGCTGCAGGGACTTGCCTTCTTCATCTTCGCTACTGTTCTTGCTCTTGGAGATCTTTCCTTCAAACCCGAGGCCAAACAGGTCATCATTTTTGTTTTTGATGGAGAGCACAGCTGGTTTCCCAGGATCAGGGACCCGGGCGGGGACAAGTTCATCATCAGACAGGTCTGACAGGTCCTTAAGCACTGGGAGTGATTCCTGGGGGGTGGGGGGGAGGGGGGGGGGGGTGGTGATCATGAACATCACTAACATACATTTGAAGGAGTGCATGAAAATTAAGCCCCTAAGAGAAACTGTCAGGCATTTGAATGGCATTTCTAGGATAATGTGTTGAGACGCCCACATCAGGGGATGTTGTGTCACATGACCTGACCTTCTCCATCTTGAGCTCGTCTGCCTCTTTGTTCTCAAAGTCGGGGTCATCCATGACAAAGGAGAGCACCTGTGGAGCCACTGGCGGCTCGGCGTCTGTATCTGAGGACTCTCCCGGTTTAGTCCGGCCTGCCCGTGTGGGCGGGGCATGTCCACTGTGTTCGGGGAGCTGCATCACTGCGCTGGGGGAAGGGGGCAGTTTTAGCATTCACTATCAGTCCTGGTTCACCCTGTAACATACTGGAATCCAGGAGTCCAGTCGCCCCAGTTCCTGACTCCCTTTGTTCCCAAACCCATACTCTCCTATCCAGGCAGTCGCTAACATGCTCTCCAATCACATTCATTGCTGCATTATCACAGTGTGCTATTAAAATTAATGTCATTAATTTTGTTAATTTTTATTGCACTGTCATCACTTGATATATGACATTTTTTTTAATTGCTCTATTTTCTTGAGAATTGGGTTAAAACGTCAGAATCCTTTTCATCTGAGAGTACAGAACTAGTAATGTACAAGGTACTTTATTACTGTATTTAGCGTTAATGATGTCCTGCTGTGTGTAAATTTAATCGATGAAGTTAAGGTTCCCTGCTCTGCGTAAGACTGCATGATCAAATAATCCAACAGTGTAAGAGCAATGTTGCTCGACAGCAGGGAAGTTAGGGATTTCAATTTCTATGGTGAGAATCTGAAGTAATCTGTGTGCGAAAGTCCTAAACCAACAGCGAATGCTTGTGATTCACGATCCCTCACACGGCATTTTATAAAATGTCAATATTCATCACTGCATCCACAAATGCAAACTCAGACTGTTCGATGCAAAGCGGAAGCCAACATTTGTCAACGGAGGGCAGAAAGGCCACTGCTGATGCAGACACACACTTGCAGACACAGATACAGAGTTGAAACATGGGCTGTGGTCTGGCAGGTTAATCTCATAATCCAGTTTAGGAAATAACAGACAATATGTTCACGGGGCCTATTCCAACAAAAGTGTCTGCTTTAAAAACAGGTTCAGTTTTTGGAACTGAGGTTTGTAATAATTGGAAGGTCACGCCCGTCACCTGAATGTGAGCCAAGAGAGAGACAACCCATGCGGCAGAAGTGTCTTACCTCTCTGGGGCAGGGCCGCTGCCCAGCTCCTGGTCCCGCGTGATGGGCGGGCCGCCCTCCTCCTCCTCCTCCTCCTCCTCACTGGACAGGGTGATGTTCTTGCTGGGGACAACCGCCGTGGCCAAGGGATTAGTCGGGATCTCGTCGTCGAGATCCAGATCATCCTGGAAACCTGAGACCATGGGGTTCCCTCCATGAGCCTCCCCATCGCTGTGGGAAGAGCACACAGCAGTGCAGAGTGAGCGTGACCACCGGGCCCCGGACACAGAGTCAGCGTGACCACCGGGCCCCGAGACACAGAGTCAGCGTGACCACCGGGCCCCGGACACAGAGTCAGCGTGACCACCGGGCCCCGGGACACAGAGTCAGCGTGACCACCGGGCCCCGAGACACAGAGTGAGCGTGACCACCGGGCCCCGAGACACAGAGTGAGCGTGACCACCGGGCCCCGGACACAGAGTGAGCGTGACCACCGGGCCCCGGACACAGAGTCAGCGTGACCACCGGGCCCCGGACACAGAGTCAGCGTGACCACTGGGCCCCGGACACAGAGTCAGCGTGACCACCGGGCCCCGGACACAGAGTCAGCGTGACCACCGGGCCCCGGACACAGAGGCATCGATGTGTGTGCACACGCGCACTGTAGCTGTAGTCACTGCAAATAATGTAAGCAAGTAACACACACGCAAAGATGAGTGAAGGATGGCTGTGATTCGCACCCTGCAAGTGCTCATTCTGATGTTTGATTCCAGCGAAGGTGCTATTAGGACACGTGAATATCAATGCATTCAACAGTGTCCTAATTGAGCCAATCAAATTGGAGTAAAAATCTGAGGCCACAGGGCCACCCAAAGCCTACAGGGCTGACCCAACTCTTCAGGGCCCTAAATGAAATATGATTAACCTAATTATCATTTGACATCTTCCTTCCCATTCTGATAGGCTGATCAGATGGGGCGCCCCCTGGTGGCCAATGTGCCCTAAGCAGAAGACAGCCTGCATGCTGAAAAGCAGCCCTGCTGTTAGCTGGATGACAAGGTGGCCAGTGTTCAGGAGGAAGCATGAGATGACCAGGCTGCATTTATGACCTCACGTCTGCATCATGGCCACTTCCCGCTGTGAATCTCCGATAACATAAAGATGAAGACTGCAGGGGCAGCATGATCCCTCACGGCACAGTCTGTGTTTAGGGTTTCTACCTTTGCCTCCTTTATTTACATTTCATTTAGTGAACAAGTGCTTTTACCTGAAGCTCATTTTAGTTACGAGCCACACTAGAATGTGCCCAAAGTCACGTGGGCCACATAAAACAATATTTGCTATATTAGTAAAAAATTAACACCCTTGGCATTTATTTGTTGTAATTTGTTAAACTGCCTGCTATCTTTTGTTTCAGTGGTAGAGGTTTCTATTCTCTCAGTAGATCTATGTTAAATGAACAATTGCATTGATTATAAATCTTACATAATCAAATGAACAGACTGGAATGCTTTATGAGACTTCTGAACTTTATACAAATAATTAATGGTTTTGTCATATACACAACCAAACAATTACAGAAAAGTCATGCTAATTGATGCAAGATTAATGGCCTGTTCAAAAAAATACATTAAAAACTGTGATAGTTCCAGTAAACAGAGTTTAAGGGCCGTCCAGTGTCATGCGCTCGATTTTGTGTTCAAATACATCCCATGTCACAAAAGGCATTAACGACGAAATCAAATAATGTCGCTGCATCTCGTCTACAGAAGGAAAAGGTCCATAAAGTCTCACTTTCTGTTATGCACAGAAATGAAAAGGAACGTTTCATTGTGTGCACAGAACTGAGATCAGCACCTTGCATTTCTTGGACAGAAGAGTGTCATTTCATCCACAAAATGCATGTCATCAAATAAAAAAAAAATATCATTTTGTGCATAAAATGAATTTTGTGAATAAAATGAATTTTGTGAATGAAAGTTTATTTTGTGGGTGAAATGCAATTTGTCAACTAAATAATTTCATTTTCTGCATCTGATCTGAATTGTCGGGACTTATTCAGGGCGAAAGAGGAACGGCAACACACTGGAGGGAATCGGCACTAAGATTTTTCATTGGCTTGGCTTAAAAATATAAAAAAATGCAAGAAAAATAGTGACGCTCCACCTTCTGCTCGCTGGAAGGTACTACCCCCCCACGATGCGCGCCTATTGGGTGCCTTTGGTGACAAAAAGACTCGGTGACCATGAAACTGACGGGGTGCCTTGAAACTGCATCATCGCGATTACATCATCGTCTAACAGCTGAGTGATACGTCACAGGGGGAAGGAATTCAGATGGCAGAAGAGATTTGACATGACACCTCACACAGGAGATTTTTGTGAGATTTTCCAGTTCAATTTGTCCATATTCAAAATCTCTTGCTGGCCGGACCAGAATCAGGCTGGTTCTGGTCTGCGGGCCGTTTGTTTGACACCCCTGATCTAAAGCAACACTCAGTTGAGAAGGCAGAGTCAGACAATCCTTGGAACTACTGGGTGTAAAGTGGCTCTCGAGAGCAAATCACTCGAGGATTCCACCAACGATCTGATCTCAAGCTGTGGCCTAACTCACTGGGACATATGAAATCAATTTCTTTGGGTACATCACTCTTTTTCGTGTCCAAAAATGTGAGTGACAGTCATGGGGGAAAGAACAGCTTAATATCTTAACAGCGCCCCCGGTTGCCCACCCCCGGAAGCACTCTTACTGGTGAATCACTGATCGTAGGTCCCCCCCAGGATGGTTTGCGGTACCTGTCACTGTCGGCTGCCGCTGCTGAGCGCAGCTTCTCTTTGATCTTTGTCGGGAGGTTGTCCTCGAGGAAGCTGCGGTCCAAACGCTCATCGGGTACGAAGTCGTCCACGCTGGCCACCCCTGCAGGGGGCGCTGCTGCACTGGCAGCCTCTAGTGGGGATAGTGCCAACATATCAAAAAGGGCACACAGCTGTGCTGGGCCTTCTGCATTCATTTAACTTCTATTTTTAGGAGTTTTTAAGCTGCCCAGACGCCAAATGAAAAGTTTTTTTACTAATTCAACCCACTGCAACGATCACCATAAGATAATTAATGGCGTATATATCAGACCACATGACCCAGTACATCCAAACTGGAATGGAAGAGGAATTTAGCATTCTGGTGGGTGGTGTGTGCATTTTTAAATGACAAGTACATCAGTCCCATTAATGAGATTCTTCCCTTTGGGAAAATTAGGTCTTTTTCATATATACAAACGCCGCCTCCATGAGAGAGATGTATATACACTATATAGACCAGGAAGGATAGAAAAAAACAACCCCATACCATTATCCCTCCTCCAGCACAGATTACAATTAGCACAATGCAGTCAGGCAGGTAACGTTCTCCTGGCATCCGCCAAACCCAGACTCGTCCGTCAGACTGTCGGACAGTGAAGTGTGATTGGTCACTCCACAGAACACATTTCCACGCGTCCCTGGAAGAGCTGGGATTAAGGCCCTTGCTTAGAGGCCCAGCAGTGTGACTATTACTCTGCCAGCTACAGGATTCGAACCCGCAACCATCCGTACAGGCACACTGATCCCCAATTTACTGAGCTACACACTGGTCCATCGGCGAAGGCCAGGCTGTACGTGCTACCATGGCGGAGTCATGCCTTACACACACAGCCCCGCAGCCAGCCTCAGGCCACACAGCGGGGGGGGGGGGGCGCCTCTCACTCACCGGCTTTATCCACAGGGGGCTCGGGAGTGGCACCTCCGAAGAGTCGCGAGATGATACCACGTTTCTGCGACGGGGGTGGGGGGGCCATAGTGATGGATTCCGGTGAAGACATCACAGGAGCAGGAGGTGGGGAGTGAGATGGCGACGGCGGGCGCAGCATCGGGGGGGGCACGGGTGGCTGGGGCGTGCCGGGACTGGAGCTGGCCGTGGAGGGCCCACTGGGGGGAACCACGGGGGACTGTGAGCCCGAGGAGGGGCTCTGGCCGTTGGCGGGGCCAGGGGAGCTGTAGCCCTTACTGCGAGCCTCCATCATCTCCTGGAAGCTGAAAGCACAAAGCGGAATGAGGGTCCTTCACACCAGGCCAGACACACGGGTTCTTCTGAAGAGCCACATTCAACTGGAATAAAGCTTCCCAGTGTATGAAGAAAGAATAAACCGGTGGCTGGATGAGCTCCCTCCGGCTAGCATTTGTCAGTAAGAGCTATTTTCCGTGCAGGCATCTGTGAGGCCACCCAGGAGGACATACATGTCATAGTTCTGGTCCTCGCTCTCCTGCTGCACCGTCAGCTCCTCCAGCGTGGCGTCCATGTCGAGCTGGTTGGTCTCCAGCTGTCGCAGTAGTGTTTCCCTCTGTGGGTGGGAGCAGGCAGGGTAAGTCATGTGACATGCGGCACCTGGACAAAGCCACTGTTTCTTGCTCTAGACCAGTGTTTCCCAATCTGATCCTCAGGGACCTGCAGACGGTCCACATTTTTGCTCCCTACCAGGAGCTGGGAGGGAGCAAAAACTGGGACCATCTGTGAGTCCCCAAGGACTGGATTGGGAAACACTAGCCAAGACCGGGATAAATCGATAGCTGAAGGAGCTCCTTTGAGCTTACATTCCAGTCCCAGCATTTATCAGCCATTTATTGATTCATCATAATCTAGACCTTCGGCTTATAGGAAATATACTTGTAGGGGCCTATAGAGCGATAACAAGCAGGCCTGTCTGCTAACGTAGCCGCTCTATGACATGCAGCCCTGTCTGCTAACGTAACCGCTCTATGACAAGCAGGCCTGTCTGCTAACATAGCCGCTCTATGACAAGCAGGCCTGTCTGCTAACCTGGCCGCTCCATGACGAGCAGGCCTGTCTGCTAACCTGGCCGCTCCATGACGAGCAGGCCTGTCTGCTAACCTGGCCGCTCCATAACGAGCAGGCCTGTCTGCTAACCTGGCCGCTCCATAACAAGCAGGCCTGTCTGCTAACCTGGCCGCTCCATAACAAGCATGCCTGTCTGCTAAACTGGCCGCTCCATAACAAGCATGCCTGTCTGCTAACCTGGCCGCTCCATAACAAGCAGGCCTGTGAGCTTTTGACTGTGTATGTGGATAGCTTCAAACTCAGTGCCATGATTCCCAGGAAAATATTACATAGCTACATTTAAAAAAAGGGAAACAGGCCAAATTATCGGAGATAAGTTATATATAAAAGCAATTTTTATCAATAACATGATTTGTTCAGTGGAGAATAAAGTTCAAGGGAAAATAGAGAGCCATATAGAAGCTTAAGCCCAAGCCGCCCAGTGGTCAACACTGGTCAATGCAACCATCAGAGGGATGAAGGAGCATCGCAGTCGGGAGCAGGCGGAGTGTTTCCATGGGAACTGCCTCCAACTCACCTGTAGCTGCAGGAAAGGGATGTTGAAAAATCTGTGCAGGTACTTCAGGCCAAAGCCGTTCTGCATGGAGGACTCAGCGTAGTGGATGTAGGAGGAGCCAAGGGGCCTGAGGGCACACAAAGGGGGGGCGGGGGGCTCAGCACGAGGGTGCGCATGTAAGGGCTCTCCAGCCTGCCACCACAACGCCCCCCCTTCACCTGCTGAGGCTGGCGATGAAGCCGCGGATGTCCTGGGGAAGGATGACGCGGTGCTCGCCCATGTCGCGGTGGTTGCCCAGGACACACACAGGCACATGGTTGGGCACTTTGGGCAGCTCACGTAGGATGTAGTTATACGTCCTGTAACGGGAAGATGCGCGAACACAGGGTCTGAGGGCCCAGCAGAGACAGGCCGACCCAAACCTGCCACCTCACATGGCCACTGGTGCCTTCCTACCACTGCTTGGTGATGTCGAACATCATGATGATGCCATTGCAGTTCTTGTAAACGTCGAGGAACTCCGCATCGAGGGCCATGTCATTTTCCGTCTAAAAGGGGAGCAGAGACAACATTTTACACTCACCGTATTCAGCCGACACTTCTGTCCAAAGCGACGTATGAGGGAGACAAGTGAGTCCCACACATGGGGACCGGCACCAACGACTATAAGAGCCAGGGCATCTCGGGAGCGGAGCTCAGGGGACCGAGCACGCCAGAGGCCAGAAGGCGGACCTGGGGAAGCGCCCACGAGGGGCGGGGGGGGGATGGGGGGGGTGCTCCGATACCTCCTGCGGCTCGTTCTCCAGCTTCAAACTCTCGCCACGCTTCTTCCCCTTCCCTGCATCCAAAAAAAGCGAAGAACAGCAGTAAGACGAATACAAGCAATCAACTGACTGCAGTGACAATCAGCTGCCTGGCAGCCTGCCTGAGACGACTGTTCTGAGAGCTTCCAGATACACCAAACCACTAACAAACGTAGAAAGAATCAGCCATTTACGCTACGTGGGACTGGCATTTAAGACATCTACAAAGCACTTGGTAGGTCTTCAGGTTTTAATGCATGCTAAGTACATTAGCCCTCAGTTGTAATATACTTAACATGTGCTTTTGGTCCAATGACAGCCAAGTGTTTTACTAGACAACAGGGGGCGCAGTGGTTAAGGACTTGCTGCTGTGTCAAACTGTGTTTGGTCAACAGCAAGGAGGAAGCCTGCTCAAATCCTACCGCTTCACATTTAATCTCAGACACCAAAGTATGCACTCATTCTTTAGGTAATGAAGTATTTTTACACTTTGGTCTCATGAGGGTTTAGCAAATTCCCAGTATTTCTCCATTGGTTTGACTGCTCTCACCCAGCACACCATGCAGGATTTGAAAGGGGGAAAAAGACATTGCTAGAGCATTTGACGAATTCTCTTAGGAAGACGTGATGCTGATATGAAGATAAGAGCACAGAAGACCTTAAACAAGGGTACAGCCTGAAAGGTCTCTGTGCGTCGGGCAAAAGCCCAGTCCTAGTTCAAACATGTGGGCGACGTCATGAACTTAATATCATTCATCTGGGCAGCCTGGGGCATTTTGCTTCTACAAGTGGTAAAAGTGTACCATGTAGGTCACATGTTCATTTGGAGAGACGACATCATATAAAACAAGCATCTGTGCTTCTGCCCTGACACGTGACATTAAGGTCTGATCTCCTCCAGGTTTTCCGCATGGCTTTGCAGCACAAGAGAGCTTAGAAACCATATGAATATGCTGCTGTATCAGGCCTGTTAGTCTTACTGTGGCAGCAGGGTGGCTGGTGGGTAGACGGCGTTCAGAGGCAAAGCAGCACAGGCAGAAGCAGAAAACGCAAAGATATCACAGTCCAACCTCGACACACCAGAGTGACACTCACCCAGTAGTTCAGATACAGGAAATTTTTGGCCTGAAGCAATTCGGAAGGGGGGACATTATTAAAACAAAATTATTTAACAAGGGTGGGTTGGGGGCAAAGGGAAAAACAACCAAAATAACTCGAAATTGAAAAAGAAATAAAAGACAGAATATAAAAAAGTTCAACCCTCACATTTTTGAAACAGAATCACTGCTGTGATTCTTAACCACAGGCTACGTTTTGGAGGCATCCTGGGTAATGTAGTAAAGTGCCAGAGCTTGAGAGTTTCATTGGCGATATTACAGACAGAGCACGAGGCAACTTATCAGCACACACCCACTAGGACATTAGGAAGGTCAGCCCAACCCGCTTCTCACCTTTATCCACCACGTCCCAGACCTCCACTTTCACTACATCATCAGTGGCTGGGGGAAGAGAAGGAGAGAGACAGACACGATCAGCATGAGCGGCTTGGGCGAACACGCAGACCCAGACTGCAGACACACAGCTATGCTGCAGACAGACACGATCAGCACGAGCGGCTTGGGCGAACACGCAGACCCAGACTGCAGACCCACAGCTATGCTTCAGACAGACACGATCAGCACGAGCGGCTTGACCTATTTCACAACCCACGTCTGACACAGTATGATTGGCCTAATCAGCAGTATTTACAAAGTTTATACAACGGGAAACAGGAAATTTCACTCTGTGTTAGAAATACACCATCCAATACTGCTTGTGTACAAAGATTATCTTCATCCAGGCTTAATAATTTAAATATACTGTCAAGGCCATGCCGGACACCATCTATCATTACTGGCATTTTTTTTATGTTTCGTTAATGGATGGAGTTCACTTTCTGAGACACTATAATAATGCAAATGTACTTCCCAAAGCCAGGAAAGAGTGGAATGTTCTTTAGAGATTATTTTATATAAGGCAATGGGACCATCTCCCCTCTGAAACAGCACACAGTATACGATCACATTGGGTCAGGGGAGACATGCAACAAGACACTGTGATGTCATGTTGGCATGAAATAGCTTTTTCTGTCTAGTTGAAACAGCTAAAAACCACTTATCCTGCCAAGCGCGAGCGAATTGTGGCACCATTTTTCTGGTCACTGGAAAATCATGTCAGACAGGATGGTCTCTAACCCCACAAGCAGCAGCAATTCTCTCTGATGCACAGATAGCTGGACTAGCTACTGCTACACTCTACTACCTATTTTAAGCACCATGATTTTTGTGAAAGAAAAAACATTTACACTGTTGCGTGCTCAAGTCGCATGTGACACCGAATCGCCATGCAAGGCAACGAAGTCAGAGGGGTGACCATGAATTCAGGGACCGCACACACGCTAACAAACCACATCCAGGCACATCAATCAGGGCACTGGCCATGAATTCAGGGACCGCACACACGCTAACAAACCACATCCAGGCACATCAATCAGGGCACTGGCCATGAATTCAGGGACCGCACACACGCTAACAAACCACATCCAGGCACATCAATCAGGGCACTGGCCATGAATTCAGGGACCGCACACACGCTAACAAACCACATCCAGGCACATCAATCAGGGCACTGACCATGAATTCAGGGACCGCACACACGCTAACAAACCACATCCAGGCACATCAATCAGGGCACTGGCCATGAATTCAGGGACCGCACACACGCTAACAAACCACATCCAGGCACATTAATCACTTTGGTTCTCTCTCCCTAAATGGCCCATGGGTGGGGACTAGCCAATGGTGCCTTAAATCAAACTCTTTGGGCAACGGAAAAGCCTTCGTTAGCATTAAAGGTGACACTGCTGCTGCTTGTTTAAGGCTGGAACCAAACAGGAAAGCACCATGGAGCCAAGTGCTGCTGGAAGATGGCCGATTCAGTGATACATCAGGAGTCAGCATGAAGGACAGAGAGGCCCCTGCTGGGGGACGATGTAAATTATAGGGAAAGGAGGGCCCTCACTGACATGCAGGGGGGGAATCGAGTGACCTCAAAGCAGCCTGATGCCTGACCGGGCAGCCATGGTGGGGGGGCTAGCAGAAGCAGTTTATGACTGAGCACTGCCGGACAGCAACTGGGGCAAAAGGAGTCAGGGGGAGGTGCAGGGGGCTCAACATTCACCGCATGCTGCTACACCAAACGCGCATGCTCCTCCACAGCACCTCCCGTGCAGTTAATTTGGCGAATGGACAGGAGGCCATACTCTTGTAGTTCCAGTGGATGCTGGTGACCTGGATCTCCTGCGTGGGGATGTACTCCTCCAGGAACTTCCTCCCCTGCAGCCGCTGCCACAGTGCGCTCTTGCCCGTGTTCCTGTCCCCGCGGATGACGATCTTCACTGTAGAAGGGGTGGGGGGTGGGACACACGGAGAAATCAGTGGCTCATTACGCAGACCTGCTATGGGGGAGGAGTGCAGATTTTGCATTGGTTTATGGACTGGTTCAGAAACCCGGAGAAGTGCGCCAGTTGTACCTTTGAAAGTCACAGCTATAACATTCAATTTTCATCTATAGCTCAGCGCCTCTTTCCCTCTATTCCAGCCATCTAGTATGTCTGTTCAGCTGGAATCACACATCAGGAATCTGAGTTGAACTAAACTGCTAAACTTCAAGCCTATCGTTAGTTGAACAATCATAATTTCACCCATTTAAAAGCTAAGAAATGTACTAATGTACTTCAGGTTAAGAGTCTTACTCAACAGCAGAACACCTCCTGAGACAGACCAAGAACCATGAACCTTAAAGCAAAACAAGACAATGGGTAATTGGACAGACAAAGGCAAATTTGAACTTGATAAGCAACATAACACACACATGGACTCCCAGAGAATCTCTCTCTCTGTCACACACACACACACACACACAGACAGACAGACAGACAAAGGAGTCAAAAAGAACAGCTGAAACAAAGGGTATATATCTTGAACCTAAACAATGAAAGACTTGTTTCTATATCACAAGGAAAACACAAACACAGCCGTACTACATGATTTGCAGTGTCACAAGATTTACCTTCAGGGCAGCTTTTAAAACAACCCTGGCTTTGTCAGTGCAGGGAGGCACAGGGTCGTTCTGGTGAACCTTCTTTAAAGTTCACACCCTATGGTTACATTTCACACAAGGCCTCAGCACCCTGCCATCAGATGATGTACTTGTACTCCCACCAATTGAATAATCCTGTGTGAGCCCTGGGTGACTGAGCGGGGCAGGCTTTCAGCAGCTCTCTGAGGGCCCATGCTGCATATCCTACTCAGCTTAACTTCAAGTTTTTAAAAACATCCATATCACCCTCAGCAAACTAACATACCAACCAAAAGGCTCAACGAAAACTTATCAAGTCCACCTTGTACAATGACATACATGCCTCAGCTCAGGGTTACACTCTGGCTAAATGGTGGAAATATACATCTTGGATATTTGCAAAAATTAGCCCAATGAGGAGCCAAATGCCGATCCCACCTTGCTGCACAACCCTTGAAGTAACACACACACACACACACACACACACACACACACACACACACACACACACACACACACACACACACACACACACACACACACACACACACCAGCTGGATGGCAGCCAGCAGCGTGGTCAAGGACAGCCGAACCCCGCCCTAATATCAGCACGTTAGTCACGGCAATCCTTGTGGCGACAGGCCTTACACGCCCGCACTTACTGTTGTACTGAACGCCCTTGGCAAACCTCCTCTGCAAGCTCTGGTTCATGGACTGCAGGCCTGCTGGAATGTTCTTCTCCTTCAGCTGTCCTGGCTCGGAGCCAACCAGCTTCTTCAGAGCTGAAAGCATCTTGATAAATCCTTAAGAGGCTCCGTCCGTTAAAAGAAATATGTAACTCCACAATGGCTAACAGGTTTTAAAGCCAAACCTTAAGTTGTCCATAGGCATGAAAAAAAAAGACGTCTTGAATCAGCAGCGGTACAGTCATTACATGATAAAATCTTAACAATGTTAGTGGGTAGAACAGGGACATTAAATTTCTAAAAGGCTGTTTATCAGGGCATTCAGCCCTTGTGTTTGGTGGCATTCATAATCAATCGGGGGCAATTAAATACAATTACGGTGCATTGTCACTATCAGTTATATGGAACTTCAAGGAAATTCCTTAATCCTCAGTCCGGAATGTAAAGGCAGTGTCAGCAAAGGGACAGTCATCCAATAAACATCACCTACAAGACAGAAAAATAGTCTATTAAAACCAGAAATGGAATTCTGAAGCCCTCATTGGCTTACATTGGTAATCAGCAAATAAAACATTTTCATACATTTTGATGTTTCGAGGGGGAGTCAGACCATCATTTCAATACCAGCACTTAATAAGACATCGGAACTGTCTCCCGCAAAAACATACACCTGACAACTAGACAACCAACTGGTGAGGCTGAAATGTGGAAATATTTATTAAAACCCAGTTGTAATATCATATCGTTTTGTTTTACGTGCCAAACACCCCCAATATCATGTAGCATCAGACTAATTCGTGATATCTGAGTATGACAAGAAATGGTGTTTGAACAGGCGAGGCTCACGTTAAATCTCACATGAAACAAATGCAGCAAACGGAAACCCGAAAGCAGAAAAACTCCATTTCTTTTATATATATATATATATATATATATATAATGTAAAAACGTTTTCTATGTCGAGGTACCCTTAACAAATCTGCACTTTCCACATTGCAGGACATTCCTCTACATGCATATTCAGAAGTTAGGCGTTTAACACGAAACCGTCGGGATTTTTTCGGACCACCTAAGTAAACCGTAGCTTCTCCGAAGCTTAACTTTAAAGGACCGTATGGGGCGCATCCCCAGGCCACCGTCAAATGACAATGAAGACAAACACAAAACAACATTCGACTGCGAGTACAGGTATCTGGCAGCTTCTCGTCCCAGTAGGTACCAGGCACCACAGTACTAACCTAGAGAAAAATGTCCGTACCATAATAACGTAGTTTAATAGCAGCTGTCCACCAATACGTTCGCCATATGCTTTATTATGAGCATTATTGTTAATAGGCATTTATTCACAAGCCGCTCGCCGTTACGCGTCACTTGAGGTACCACCATCTTTTCCGACGGCCATTTTTCCTGCATCCTCCTACCGCGGGCTCAGAGCACCGTTTGAAGGCCGAGGGAGAGCCGCAAGAGGGGCGCTCCGATCCGATGGCGCCCCCAGCGCCCGGAGGCCGCATCACCGGCATTCGCCCAGGCGCTCCCGCTAGCTTAACTGCTGTCTGCACCAGACCGAAGCAGAATGACTACATTTCACACTTTACTGGTTTATAACGAAACATAATGTAGGTAACCGGGAGCTGGGAATTTTAATTTTAGTATTAATTAGTAACTAATGAATTTAAATATGTTTTTTCGTGTAAAACTGTTTAAGCACTATAACCTGTGATATGCATGGGTTATAGTGCTTAAAAACGCGCTTCGTTCTTTATTGTTCAGCGGAAGTGAACTAATATGCTGTATGAGTAAAACTAAGCCAGTTTCTGCTGGATAAAAATGAGCTGAACTTTAGTGAAATGAAATAAAAAACATAAGTTACAACATAACAGACGTTAAGAAAAAATAATTATGTAACGTTAATAGATAAAATATAATATCCTATTATATTATTCTGCAAACGGCTATAGTTGTCCTCAACAACACGGATAGTGTGAATGTTAGTAAAGCATGTACACTAAACGATGAGTTATTGCATAGTTTTATATTCCACTCGGTGAAAGGTGTATTTGTCTTTAAAATATTACCCCCACTAAGAACACTCTAAAATATTTAAATAATATATAACAATTTGAAAAAATTGCTCAGAAACACTTTTTTAAGGCAGACGTTAATGAAGCACACGAAGTGTCAGTCGCGGTATGAAAGCCGAACGACCGCGTTTTTTCCTTTTTTTTAAAAAAGAAAGTCGATAACGTCATTCGACGGCTGGAATGGAGCGTTTGCAGCGGGGCGCCTCGCCGCTGCCCGAAGACATTTCAACAACACAACTTGTGGCCCTGAGAAGACAATAAGACGGCAGGGACCTTCCGTCGGTGCGTGTTTCCGTGTAAACAAATAATAATAGTAACAGAAATCGGACGGATCGCGCTGGTTACTTTGGTACCGGAGTCCATTGTTCAGCCGAAAGCACAGCACGTATTACGGGAATATGAAGGGAAACTGGAGTTGAACAAAGCGAGGGTTCGCCTGGATTTTTCCCCGCACCGATGACGCCGCTCCAATACTGGTAAGTCATTCGCAAACATGTTGTCATGTTGCATTTTGTTCTTTCAAAGGCGGTCTGATCGAAGGGCTGGTAAGGGTCGGATACGGGGGGAGTCGCGCTTTATCGTACGATCGACGCCCATTAAGACGTTTGCTAAGGCGGTGGGAAAAATCACACAAAGGGGAAGTGGGCGCGCAAAAGCTGCACCGAAAGGAAGGGAAAAGGGAAGGAAATGAAAGCAAGATGGCTGGCAAAAACACATAACTGGCTGGCAAAGCTGTCAGGCAGCGCGACAATACAGCACCCAGGAGAGGGAAAACGGGGAAATCCCATTTCATTGCGAGTTTCTCAGTTTATTTTTACCCTCCCAGCGCAGTCTGGCAAATAAGTACAACTTAGTCGTCTTCGATCGATCAGAGGCACAGGCTACGCCCCTTTGTGTTCATTTTGCTGGTGTCTAATTACGGAAGCTGCGCTCTTTATCGCCGAAGTTGCGTACGTCGGATAACCGAAACGGCAGCATGCATATCGAGGGTTTGTTTGCTTGTTTATGCATGCATGCCTGCATTTGTGTGTGACGGTGTGAGCGTCTTTTTGCGCACATGTACAGTTAATGGAGAAAAACACTTTTAAATTTTCCCCCCAGGTCACGTGTGTGTATGTGTTCAGGGAATAATGGCTGAGCAGGATCCATCGCCACCATCGTCACTGGAAGGCAACAAACCTGGATTCCCCACCACAATTTTGGTCAACAAACATGAGGACAAGCACTTGTGCGCTTGCTGTCAGAAAATTTTGAGGAGGCCCTTTCAGGCCCAGTGCGGTCATCGCTTTTGTTCATATTGCTTTAATCGGACCGTCAGGTAAGCTGGTGAGACAAGCAGACATCCCCTAAAGCATTGGCGAGATTCCTACCTCACGACAACCCATTTTCAACCAGCTAGCAGCAGTGCTGGCTAAAATATCTACCTCATCTTATGAGGATCAAAGTAGACCAACCTGTTCTGAAAAACCTCACATTGCAGGCAGCTGGACGCCAGGCCGAACAAGCGCCTTCAGCATGCCTGCGTGATACGGCTTTGTGGAGTTAATGTTCTTTCACTATGCAACAGAAAAGCATTCCTGCACTTTACATTTTATTTGAAGCTTGTGGAAAACAATGCAACCTCACAGCATCCGTTTCCTTTGTTCAGACTGACAGATTTGGCTGTTTTGGTTTGGGGGTGTGCGCCTATTCCACATAGCATACACAAGGTTCATTTCCTCTTATTGGCGATACGTATTTTGGGGTTTAACATAAATGGCAACAGGCTATGCAGTGGCATGGCAGTGTGTCTGCATCCGAGGCAGGCTTGGAACTAATGTTAATGAAAATACATTCTGTGTACATTTGATGTACTCATGAAATACTCAAGTCAATACGCGATAAATCCTTGTTAATGGCGAACATTATTCGGAATAGACTAGTGTTTGGGAACGGCGAACGATAGATTAAGCTCATACAACAAATCCTGAAGGGCGAGTCAGAGCATTATTCATAAATGTATTGTAGCCTAATCAGGTATTATATAGTAGTATGTGGTATGAATACAGCGAGTGAGTGAGGTTAAACAATAGGAATACAAGTTACATACATGCGCGCAAAACTGAAAACATGAAGTCTTCCCTCGTACAAACATAATACAAAAAATAAGAGCTTGTTCATGTAAACGTGATGCATACGCAGTGGTTTGAGTAAATTGACTTTCCCCGTAATGACTATGAAATTTGGAAAATAAAGATACAGCTTATTTTGCACACCAACAGTCATGCAACGAATACTTGTTTTTCTTACAGCTCAGGACCGCAAAAATGCGGCGCTTGTATTAAGGAAGACATATTTGAAGAGCCAACATCCATTCTGAAGCAAGGCTGTGTAAGTTGTCGGCATATATGGACGTTTTATTTTTCTGAAAATAGTCGAATATGCGTTAAAATATAAAATTACCTAATATGTATCCAGAATGCAATAATAATGAAATGTATTTTTATCACTATGTTTTGTATAACAAAGGGTCGTGTTGCACGGCTTGTGTAGGCAGGAAAAGTATGCGCTGGAGATGAACTTGGATCTCCATATAGTAAGCAATACGCCTACGACCACAGTCTTCGTACTGCCTTTCGGCCCAGGCGGGAAAGCCGTTGGCTTTATTGCTCTTGCGGCTTCTAAACGTAACATGTACAAAACGTTTGAGGAGTAAATGGTCCAGAAATCTTAATACAAATATTTATTCGTATAAAGGTAAACATATTGGAATGTTCACATGCTGTTCCTATAACGGGACTAAACGGTCTTGTAACATGAATCTTCATCAATATGACTTTGATTTTCCTTTCTGGACCCTCGTTTTTCCTTTTGTCTCGTTCTGTATTTCGCACCTCTGTCCCGGCGGGCGCGGCTCACTAGGCTCGCACATGCGCAGTGCACGCCGTCGTATGTTTGGCTCCGCTTGGGTCACGTGGTCTGTCCGACTATGACTTACGTCGTCTCCGAGCTTGTATTAATGGAGACACGCCCACGGCAATATTTTGATGCCTTTCTTTAAAAAATCGGAACATCTGCCCAGTCTGCTTTCAGATAAATTAAAATATTGCCACGTTCTTATAATTCGCCACTTTTTCTCGATAGAGTAGAAATTTCAGCCCAGACCGTCGTCTGTTTAGTACTTTGATCAGGGACAGCAAAATGTTATTAAATAAAGATATGTTTCACACCGGCTGTAAAATGATATTGAATCAATCAATGATTTAATCGAATTTAACCAGAAACCACAGAAATAAGTGCAGATGCTGATAGTGGCTGCCGGCTGTGTTGCCTTGTGTGACGCAGGCTTTCCCTGACAACGCCGCCAGGAGGGAGGTGGAAGCATTGCAAGTAGTGTGTCCTAACGAGGGATGCAGCTGGAAAGGCAGCATCAAAGAATACGAGGTGTGGGCCTGCTCGGGCCTTCCAGTGAGATGAGCCTTGTCTGTCTGTCTGTCTGTCTCTGCCTGCCTGTCTGCCTCTTTTTAAACGTGGTCACCGGTAATATACTGTACTTCCGCCAATATAAATTCTCAGTCTATACTGCATTGTAACTGTGCATACTTTCTTTTATAAAATGTCCATGTTTTATATTATATTCTCTGACTTTATTTATCTATCCAGAAATCTGTCCTCGCTGATTTCTGATCTCTGGTTTCTCTGCGGTCCTTTGAGTTGGAAAATGTATTATTAATTAATTAATTTTAAGTCTACTAAAACAAATAAATTACTGATAACTGTCTATATCCCATATACGTTTTGGGTCATTGCTCATATATGTCTGCTCATGAAATAAAACAAATGAATTGTTAGGTGGCTTTTGTCCGCTCATGAATACCAGGCATATCTGGCTGCAACAGCTGCAGTGAATAAAGGGTTAACATAAGTGGTTCTCCGAGTGACACTTACCGTCCTCATGTGTCTCTGCAGCTAAACCACGAAGGCAAATGTGACTTCATGATTATTACATGTCCGTCATGCAAGGAGCTGTTGAGACTTGGCGAACAAGAGCGTCATAACGAAAGAGAGTGCTCCGAACGAACTCTGAACTGCAAGTACTGTAAGGAACTGTTTCAGTTTAAAAACATTAAGGTAAGGGTGAGCGGCAGTGGCCGGGGGGAGGGGGGGTCACTGCCTGTTTTGTGCCTGTGTGTCACAGCCTTCACAATACGTTAGACTGACTGTATGCATCCGTGGCCAAAACGACGAAATTTAAATCTAGTCACTGTGTCACATCACTTGACACTAGATAGAGTGCAGGTGAGTGAAAACACCAGTGACAAAGTGTACAACTAGGAAGTACACAAAAATTGCAGACTAATATTTGTTTGCACAACATTTGTTTTAAGATAAACATGTCGTGGAACTTTTTGGGCGTGTAGAGGGCTGGGTTTGCTTTTACAGTCAGAGTAGCCCCTGTGTTTTTCGTTATGTGTTGAATGCAACGCAGATTTGAATCGGATGACATTTCTTGAAATGTGAGAATATTCCTGTATTATTTTCGTTCGTCAGGCTCATGATGAGATCTGCCCCAAGTACCCCATGATCTGTGAAGGTTGTGCCAAGAAAAAGATCCCGAGAGAGAAGGTGAGATTTTTGCCAGTGAACTTCTGCAATCCGTAAGAGCTGGTGGCATGACAGAGGACGGAGGATGTGGATAAGCCTACGAAAGCCGCGCGTCTCTGTGAAGGACTCTTATCACTGGAGCTTGTCTCTCTCTCTCTTTGCAGTATGTGGACCATATTAAGTTCTGTAGTAAATTTAGAGCGCCTTGCCGGTTTCATGTCGTCGGATGTGATATGTCGGTAAGTAGGCTTCCTGCCACTGTTCCTGAACACACCTTCTTGTCAGTGTAGCACCGCCCCCCCCCTCGCTTAGCAGGCGTAATGGCGGCCAGCAGGTGTAGAGTGTGTTTCAGAGCTAAAGCCACACACACTAGTCTTGTGGAGGGCAAGGCAGATGCAGGCAGTGTCCTGCTGGCCTCCAGCTTGTGCCGTGACCGTGTTTCCCACCCCAAGGTGGAGAAGGAGAAGATCCATGAGCACGAACGGGCCTGTTCCTACGAGCACCTCAACCTGCTGCTGCACTACATCATGGGCCTCAAGGTGAACTTGGAGGGCATGCAGCCGCAGAGCCTCGAGCTGGCCAGCCACAAGATCCACGAGCTGCACCAGTCGCTGCGGGACCTGGAGGCCAGGATGGGCCAGCTGAGCGTCTCGGCTCCCGTGCAGGGGGCCTGCGCCCCCGCCACGCTGCCCACCTCCTTCACGCCGCTGCCCAGCGCTGCGGGCGCTGCTCTGGAGCTGCAGCTGCACAGCGAGAAGGCCAAGGTGGCCGAGCTGAGCCGCCGCTGGCAGGAGCTGGAGGTGAAGGTGGGCACTTTTGAGAACATCGTGTGCGTGCTGAACCGCGAGGTGGAGCGCTCTGCCACCACGCTGGAGGCCCACAACCGGCAGCACCGGCTGGACCAGGACAAGGTGGAGAGTCTCAGTAACAAGGTACGCCGCAAGACGTTGGGTACCAGAAGGTTAAGGGTTCAGGCCCCACATAGTACTTGAGATCTGCTGAATTACCATCCTGAACTGATGGAGTTAGTGATGCTTGTTTATGAAGCTGCTAGGGGTGGGGTGTGCTCAGTGGGTAAGGACACTGATTGGGTGGTTGCTGGTTTAAATGCCATGGACGTCAAACTCATGCCCTGTTGGGCTCTTGAGTAAGGCCCTTAACTGCTTTCTCATATAGACATCACTTTGGACAGAAGCATCTTCTAAATAATTAAAAATGTAAATATTAATTTGCCGTGAATGAACACATTGGTGAAGTAGCTAGTTAAATTAGCCACAAAAGGTCCTCCCCAAATTATTTTGGTTCATTCCAGATGGTTGAAGGATTGTCATTTATTTCCGCCGTTTGCGCATTTGTGAGATTGGACGTTTGCAAAAACAGCGTGTGCATGTTGAGCAGGCAGAACGTCCCTCACACCCAGGTTCGGCAGTTGGAGAGAGCCTTGGGTCTGAAGGATCTGTCCATCGCGGAGATGGAGGCCAGGCTGCGGGAGATGTCAGCCGCCACCTTCGACGGCGTCTTTGTTTGGAAGATCTCGGACTTTACCAAGAAGAGGCAGGACGCTATCGCTGGCAGAGCCCCCGCCATGTTCTCCCCAGGTATGGCCCCGTGCCGCTCCACGGCCTGGAATCGTCACAGAGGAACTGGGCTTGCTGTTATACTTTTGACCCTCTACCTCTGTGTTTTTACTTTTTCTGTGGGTCCACGGCTGCTTAAATGTGTGAGATGATTTTTATGCCATGAAGTTCCCTCTGGGCAGAACTGTCAGTTAAGGCAGATAATTTAATTTCAGTGTATTAATTAAGTTATGAGGGAGTTGGGACTGAAATGATTAAGGCTTCATGTCTGCTGTAAGCATGTGATGATCGACACTCGTAGGCGGGGCTTGGGGTGGGGCTTGTGGGGCTTGGGGCGGGGCTTGGGGCGGGGCTTGTGGGGCTTGGGGCGGGGCTTGTGGGGCACGCTCTGCGCGCCGCTTCTAACCACTCCCCACCACATTGGCCAGCTTTTTACACCAGCAAATATGGCTACAAGATGTGCCTGCGGATCTACCTGAACGGGGACGGCACGGGGCGCAGCAGCCACCTCTCCCTGTTCTTCGTGGTGATGCGGGGGCCCAGTGACGCCCTGCTCAAGTGGCCCTTCAACCAGAAGGTGATGTCTCCACCGGGGGCTGGGGGGCACTCTGTCCCCATAAGCGCTTAACCTCTTTCCCTTCCAGACATCATCAACGCCCACTTCCTGTTAAAGATGGCTGACACTGAAGCTGAAGATCGCTAGTTTTAAATCTGTTCAGTGCAATAATGAACCTGGATGGCATCTGGTAAGACATGCAGCACACGTGCTAATGAATGGAAGCATATGCCAATGGTAACGGGAACGGTATAACAAGCATGTTATCATTTCAGGGTGGGGGGGGGGAAACCACGAAATGTATTTTCCAAACATTTCAATGATTTCACTGCCGCCTTCAGCAGGAGATGTAGCATTGAGATGGGTGACTGCATTTCTGTCTGTGTTTCTGTCGAAGCAGAGGATGGGCGCAGCATGTAGCATTTTCTTGGGGCTTGTAGGCTGAGGGGCCGGATTTAATTTGCCCGGTTGTGCGACCTGCATGTCCAGGTGACGCTGATGCTGCTGGACCAGAACAACCGCGAGCACATCATCGACGCCTTCCGGCCCGACGTCAGCTCCAGCTCCTTCCAGAGGCCCGTCAGCGAGATGAACATCGCCAGCGGCTGCCCGCTCTTCTGCCCGCTCTCCAAGCTCGACTCCAAGAACAGCTACATCCGAGACGACACCATCTTCATCAAGGCCATTGTGGACCTCACAGGCCTCTAGACTTGGGAGGTTCCCTAGTCGCCGGCGCTTCCTGTCCCAGGCTCTTTCACGCCCATTCGCTCACCCTGCCATTCTAGTTTGGGCTGGATTTGACTAGAGGTCTGGGAAGCTTGTGAGATCCTAACTCGTGCACCATACTTACGGCATCGTTCTGCTTCATCGCTTATGGCTGGCACCGTGCAGTAAGGGGAGCGCTCTGTGTGGCCATACAGCTACGCTCCAGTTGTCCGACGGGGGGCAGTGTAGAGTCATGAAGCGCAGGCCCTCTTTGTTATGGTGCGATAACAGCTCTGGAATTATGCTGTGGCTTAATAGGTGTCTGTGTGTTTGTCTATGAAGACAACAACCTCTCACGTTCTGGGAGGCTTCCCCCTCATGTCGCTCTTGGAAAATGAGAGTTGGCATGAGGAATCCATTCTAGACCCCCGCAAGCAGGCCTGAACCTAAGGGGGGGGCTGCCCGCCAGCAGCCAGCACTGCGCCGTCGCAGCGAGGCGGCCCGTGAAAGCGCTGGAGAGAGTCCCTTTAGCCCCTTCGTGGAAAAGTAGCGATTTGTGAGTCTTTCTGCCCTGAAACATCTGATGCATTCAGCGGTCAGAGGTGGTGTTTTTTCTTTGTTTTTTTGTACATACTGCGACACGTGATTTTCTTTTGGGCATATTTCATGTTTTTTGGGTAAATTTTGCATAGACAGACGTGGAGTTGCCAGGACAAAGATGTGCACATTAATTAATGGTTTTCTTTTTAATCTTGGTGTGTGGCACTGTGCTTTTGACGTGTTCTTATTGGTCATTATCTGTAGTGGTGGACATTGCTTAAATTCAATAGAAGAGACACGATATTGGGATTTCTTACAGCTGTCATTGTGAGTGCAGGTTTCACTTGTTTTTAACTTGCTTTGTTGCATGTTGGATCTGTGGAAGATACATTCGAGTCCTAACAAATAAACGTAGCTTGCTAGCAAAAACCGAAAGAGACCCAAATAATTCTCATACTTGCAAAGCCCCCACCATCCTCAAGGGGGCGCTGCATCTGCCTGGCTTTTTTTGCTTTGTAGGCCAGCTCGAAGATGGGAAATATTGGACGTAACTTTGGTCGAAAGTATTAAAGTATGTGTTTTCCTTGTCGTGTTTAGCATGGTGTAGCAGTTTTTGGACAGATGGGGGTTTCCGTGTTTGAATTGGAGGACTGGTGCATGTGTGCAGTGTGGTTCAAGGTTAAAATAGCGTAGAGTTGGCCACCCAGGACGGGTGATGGTAGCTGTGTTTTGGGGCAGACATTCGGGTGGCATAGATATGAAATACTGTGACATTTTGTGGCTGCCGCTATATCATAATTAGCTGTTTGTTCAGTCACTCCGCTTTGTCCGGAGATCTCTTTTCTGCACTACAGATGTTCACATTAAGAAGGCATTAATCTTTACTTGTAATAATAATCACAGGAGGTTTTGACGTTTGTGTAATGGTGGTCACTCCCTGTCTCCCATTTTGCTTATTCGAGATTTCCGGGGTCTGTGGTGAGCGTCGTTCAGCTGGGGAGCGTTTATGCAGGAGCCTCATCTGGTAAAGTTCGTGTTCTGGACAGGTATAGCCCATCCTGAGCAGATCCCCCCTCCCATCACAGTGTCTGTTAACCCAGTCTGTTTGCAACCCCACCTCGCAGATATTGAAGCTTCTCTGTGCATGAGAAGTTTGAATTCTGAGAATACACACAGCTGGCCGTCTGTGACGGCGAGGAGGTTTTATCTGTATTCCGTTTCTTTCTGATGACATGGAAGCATATAAAATGACTATAATGGTGATTATGTTATGATATTGCTTATTTAATTAAACATAAACAGATGCATATCTGTAATATAACAATATATACGTTTTTCACAATTGCCTTGTGCTGCCGGTATAATGCTGTGAATATTCCATAATTATTAAGCCTATGTCTATTGAGTTATGATATAGTGTGCTAATGAATAATATTGATACAATTATATTTTGAGGTGGACTGGAAACATGTGTGGGTTAACCAGAGCTCACTCCGTCCTCTGTCTGCTGCCATGAGAGCAGAAAGCTGCAGTCCCCCCCCCCCCACCCCGCCCCGACCGTGCTCGTTTGTGCAGACACCCCCATTTCTCATATATTTTCTTGCTTTAGTCTTTTATTATCATCATTACTACTAGTCTTGAATATTATCCGATGTGACCGTCTGTGACCCTGAAGTTCTTGTGACTGTGCATGTCACGGTGTGTGTAGAAACAAGTATATCAGTAAACGTGGCAACTTTTACAGCCTATGTTAAAACAGCACGTGTATAGATTATTATTTTTTTACTGTGTATTTTAGTTAGGCACATTGTCACTATCATTACAAAGTTCTCAGTTTGTATGCTGATTCCTGTGTGCCGCTTAGTTGAGCTTGTACATTTGTTTCATCAGGAGTTAATGTGTTGCATGTGATTTTGTTTGTCTCCCATTTAAATAGCTACCTACAGAAATGTTAACTTCACGCGGAGACGTATTTGGGAAGCTCTCTGTCTGAGATATAGTCGATCGTTTGTGGTGTACACCTGATTGCTTATTTTATGGTTGTTTGTCTCCAAGTGTCGAAGCTGGTTCATCGCTGTGAAATAATCTTTAATGTTCTTGTTCTATATGGAGATTTATGAGAGAACTTGTACTTTTGTTTTTAATAACTGTATGTAGCAGCAAGTATATCTCTATTCTATTTTCGTGTAATAGCAGTATACCAAGTAGCTGAAAGTAAACTTAACAGGAAGAAGGTGAAGGCCTCTGTTGCATTAATATCGATATTGTGTTTACTTCTTGATTGATGAAACTGGGTTTGTTCATATGTCTTGCAATAGCAAAAATACAGTGTGATGCAGGTTGATTATTTCAAGTTAATGTGATTTAACTAGCAAAGTAAAACTCTGTTATTAATACTCGTCTGTGTTTCATTTATTCTCATAAATTAAATGATCCACATAACCATGCGAACCACAGTAAGTAATCATCATTTCAGTGATTTAAGTTACGGGGTAAAACTGATCGACCCCGGAATTATAAACGCAAGATCAGCGTTTATATAGAAGAACATAACGGGAGGAAATAAACTGGAGGCGATATTTTTAGGTGATAGTTCTGTGATACTGTCAACTAGGTAACGCTATAGAAGTCAGGCTGAGCACATAATGCTTTCAGAAATACTTGACGTAGAACTTCTATATTCTTTCTCGACTCTTATTCTGGTGTGTTTTAAAAAAAAAAAAAAATTCTGCACTACTCAATGGAGTTCTCAGAGATAGTATTCATAGCTTGGGTCCTTATTGAGCTAGCATCGGAAATTCATTGCAGAGTCTCAAAGCACTTATGTAAGTCGCTCTGGCTAAGGGCGTCTGCCAAATCCTGTAAATGTAAATGTAATGCTACAAATAGGTGATATGGAGTACTAAACGAGCCGTTATTATATTATATTTTATATTATATTACATTACATTATATTATATTACTTTAGTGTGCCGTGTATGGAGTTTAAAGCTCGTTCCTGAGTGATAAAGCGGCGTTACACCCATCGTGACTCTGCGCGCGCGCAGCGTCCCACTTTCAGCCGGTGTCGTCATGCATCTGCGATGCTTTATTACAGATAAAATCACTTTCCCTTCCCCTTCAGTGCTGTTTCCTCGGTCATGCAGACATGAACACCTCCAGTCCCCGCAGAGTACAAGCTATTTGCACTTTTCACATCGCTTCACCGATCTCTCAATTTAAATTCACCATTACAATTTGTCCTTTATCAAAGGACGACTGACTAGTCGATTTACTTATGTTCATTGTCCATTTAACTTTTTTAATTTTATTTTATACCTGAACTGAAATTCTGCATCTTTGTTTTTAGTATAATACGCATGTATGCTACAGATGCGTGACGTCATGACCATTGTCTTTCTGCGAAGTTCTTTTCGTATAAACCACGTTATTATAAACCATCGCTTGGCACGTTTCCCCGGAGGTATCTACCAGGTTTCTATGTCGGATTTTGCCCACAGTGAATTTAATACACAGTGACAATGAAACGTATTCAAATTGTGCGTTATTAATGATCTTTATTCTATCGGTGTACAGCGGTTTACGCTGCTTCTCAGTCCAGCCGATCGCTTAATTAACCAGTTTGATTTGTTGATTTGATTTTCCGACATGTTCTTAACAACGACATGTATTCGGTTACACTAAGATTACGATTTTCTGTGGTTATTTTTCAAGAACTGGACCAACACCATGTTATTCTTTGGTGGACGCCATCTGGTATATCAGGCAAAAGTCATCGTACCCACCCTCCACCCCCAGGCTGGGCACATTTTACCGTAGGTATGTATGTGTGGTAGGTCTTTATGGGAAAAAGTCAGGGGCCGATTTTTAACTGCAGTCCAGCCGGGGGGTAAATAACATAATTCATCTTTCACGCGTCCCAGTGCTATTTGAATGTAAACGAACGCTTTCCCCGCTAGATGTCGCCATCACACTGCCCTGCAGGTTTAGGGGATAAAAGGCGGTGATCGTATCGAGTCCATATGCTGTAGAAGGAGTACTGGCCATGGAGTCATTAAACTCAACCTGCCCTTCAGTTGAACTTCCCTGCTACTTTTCACGACGCTTCATTTCAACTTGTGGGTTTAAGGTCTCTATTATTTTTGTATGCAAAGCGAATTCTGGATTTTGTTTGTGATGATAAATTTTATGTTATTGGATGTACACCAACATGCGCGTCAGTTAAAAATATACTTCTTTTCTCAGAACTGTAGAAAGGTTTAAATGCCAATTGTGTATGTAGGTGTATTATTTGTAATTAGATAGCTTTGCTTTACTTAGTATTTATTTTTGCCCGCATATGATGTTTGGCGAGCGATTCACAATATGGGGTCTGTCATGTCATACTCTGAGCAACGGAGAAATAATGGATTTTGGCGCTATAGTTGAGCATATTGCTTGCTGACGCTGTCACGTGGCATCTTTGTCTGTTCTGTGTCCTGACACACGTCTGTCCTCGCACTCCGGCTGGTTACTGCCTCTCTTTTCTGCTCCTCGGGGTTTTTCCGAAACTGTTGCTGCTTGCTTGCTTTCGGCTTCGTGCGCAGGGTCTGAGCGCAGCACCTTTCTCTACCTGTGCATTCTTCCTCGCCGTTTCCATGGAGATGGGCTCTTATTCCCTCAAGCCAGGCTTGTAAAGCAACCTTTCAGTGTAGAGGTCTCTGCTTTATGCTTTTATATTATGGGCATTTTTCCAGGTTTGTAGGAAAATTGCAACTTCATGTCAATCAGGACACAATCGGTATCTCTTTTTCCAGCTGTTTGAAGCATTTCAGGCTGAGTGGGGGTGGTGTTCTTGCCTTGGTGTATGATACAGTGAACGCAAAGCAGCTCTTTGCTTTCATCATGTGTGTTATTCACCCATGCAGTCAGAGCCTGTAATTTCACTCATACGTTTATCTTGCTACTTCAGTTGTATGAGATATACAAAGGACAGTTTTGCTGACATCTCTAATACTCAAAAATAAGCAATTTCAGCCCAATCGATTGTGTGAATGTTTTTAAATGTGAAAAGGCCCAATACTTGTAAAGGTGAAGTAAGTTTATTAAGTGAAAGTGTCTTTAATATCACCTAAGTGTAAGAAATTGAACTGCAGAATGTCTCATGAATGGTTCTCCTTAGTATACAGACTGAAATTTGAGCCTTTTCTGCGATAAAATACGGAAGAACGCTTTATTCTCCTGTAGTTAGCCATCGATCGAGGGAATGATGTGTGAATGTGTTGATCTAGCATCATCGTAATAGTTACTGTCCAGCTCAGAAATGGACGGCGTCCAGTACGCTGCAATTTTCCTGCAGATCCCAAATCAGGATTTTGCCCGCTGGGTTTCCGATGCAGTTCATCACAGTGTCAGCATGGCGAAGTCAATCCATAACATGGCATAGCGCTGTGTCCCCATCGCAGGTCACCAGGCACACAGACCAGCCGCAACACAGAGATGCCCTTCTGCTTTGCTTATATTTGTCTCCTAGGATATTTTGTAGTGTTTTGCAATTGCTGACCTGCAGTAATAATTTGCTCCCGCCCTTCCCTCAGTCCCCATGCTCTGTCCTCCTTTCCCTCCCTTTCCCAGGAGAGATGATAGATATGTTGGGCTTCTGTGCATGAGGATGTTTCCCCTGCGCTGATGTCTTTTGCAGCGCTCACTGAAGCAGGGGGGTGTTGATCGACACATGAATGTTTTTCTCATCTAATTTGGGGGGGGGGGGGGGGGTTGCTTGGATCCTCTTTTCTCTTGTGCACAAGCGAACCCTGTCCCCACGCTGCTGGCCCCCTCGGGTTTCCGGAGGTCCTGCAGCACTCTTACTTGTAGGTATCCGCTAGCCGTATTGAGGGCAGTGCCGCCCGCAGGAGACGCGTTTGACATGGCCGCGCACCTCCACACATCTGTTAAGAATCCGGTTTCCTTATAAGTGAATTTGCCGTAACGCTGCACACCGTCGTCTGGTTTGCATTAATGCTGTTAATGCAGGAAATGAACACGGCGAGCTTCTCCTTTTCACTTTGGGTCGTCCTGCTTTGGACTCTTGAGGCGTGACACACAAAACGTAGCGGAACTTCAAACAAAGGTCTCCTTTTTTTCCTTTTTCTTTGAGGAGCATCTGAGCAAGGAAAGATCTGATGACGCGTTTTGCCGAAGGCCACTCAAGACTGCTTGTCCAAACCACACTTAAAGAAATTGGGCCGTGTCTAAGTATACATATACATATAAATAAGTGTATTTATAGAGGCAGACTTTAAACTGCGGAAACGGCATCAAGGGGACCTTTTGTTCAGGAAGTGGGGCTGAGATCGTCATGGTCATATATGGTGGTTTCCAAATGAGATGGATGTGGTTCTGGGTCTTCGTTCCCCGGACCTGAGATGCCAGTGTTTGTCAACCAGCTTAAATACAGAGGAAAGGGATGTGGGGGCAGCGAAAGTTGCAAATCCTCTGGAGAAGCAGCAGTGGGGCTTGGATCTGCATGTGAGATTTAACATAATCCCAGTACAGTGGGGGATTGAGGCCCCCGTTCAGCAGCCACTGGCCAGCTGCCGGATCTTTTATCTCCTTCACCTCTGTTCTGACATCATCCTCACAATGAAAGACCACAGCATCTGTTCCCACTGTGAACTTCATTGTTGGGACAGAAATGGATCATGTTATGGATTTGGAGAAACCTTAACTTCAGCAAGATGACAGTTGTACATTCATAAGTACTGTATGTAATTGGTGAAAGTGCTGATTAATCATTGTCTCTAACTGCTAACAGAAAGCAACTGCTTATCTGCCAGACAGCAACCGTCTAGAAAATTGCATAATTTTATTGCTGATGTAAGTGTTTTGACTGCTTTATCTCTGTGAGCTTTTTGAGTGTGATGACCTCATGGGTCTGCATTCAGCAGACACTTGCAGGTTGCGTTCTGGTGTAATGTCAACTTCCTACTAAGCATGCATTAAGTAGAGAGTATTGTTGGTGGGGAGGCTTGAGTTGGCCGCTTTCATTAAGCCAGTGGGCCTCTTCTTCAGGGTGGAATTCTGGCTTTGCGTTGGCACAGAGTATGATACGAGATATCTGTGTGCCATTTTAGCTTGTTGTGACAGGTGGATGGAGCAGAGGTAGAACACTGAGTATAGATAGAATATCAGAGTGATCACAAAAGGAAGATCGCAGGCACTTCTCTCTGAGCTTGACCTGACAGTATGACTTGTTTTTGTGTTTTTAAGTTTCTTTCTCACTGAGTACTTTTTCAGAATTTTACAGCCCAACAAAACAACAATCCAGGTCTATTATGTAGTGAATTTAATGTTAAAAGACTGTGCTGGACACGCACACAGAAGCTTCATCAATATGATAAATGGGTGATGTTGTCCATCGTTTTCCATATGATCATTATATACAGAAGTGCTTTCCAACCCACACACCACAGAACTTTGGGGGCTTTGGGGGGAGGGATTGGTTAATTTCCAACAATAAACTATTTTCAAGCTATACCTTTCTCTGCAACTCCTGATGTTTCTACATTGTAATGGCCCCCGGAAAAATATAAAAGGCTAAAAAAATGTATAGAGCTAAATGATCGCCAACCCCCCTGCCCCCACCCCCGTGACATTTTTGCTCTAGAGGTTGTAAACCCCTGCTATACAGGATCGGAGGGCCTTGGATGGGATGCCTGTTGATGGCATTCACAATGAAAAGACATTGCAGCCCTCAGCTGTTGGAAAGGAAGCAAACTGTGTGCAAAGACCAGAGGTGAGATCCAAGCCCCCCATCGCCGGTGAGAAGCTGTGATCCTGCCTTCTGAGCCACCAAGGCATCCATGATGGCTTCCGCTTAAGTCATTTCCTTCACTTCAGTTTTCGAAATGGGAAGAACCTGAGACAATTTTAAATTCGCTAATGTTTCATTAGACAGCACTGAGACCTGCTAGAGCTTCATTGATGAAGTTCGAAGGAGATCATCAGGTCTCGTGGAATTTCCAGGGATGCGGCGTCTAATCGCTCCCACGGAACTGGCCAAAACCCAAGGAAGGTCCTAATAGTGTTGGCTTGACTCTCATGGACAGCATGTTCTCCTCATTAATGCGGCAGTGGTTTGCTGTGCTGCTTCCAAACCTCAGATTCAGGCTGCACTTTCCGTGAGTGTGTACCTTAAAAGGAGAGCAGCTGATCTGAGGTGAGGGAAGCTCAAAGCAGACTGGATGGACGGGCTGGACTGGTTCATTGACATGACATAGCTGGGCAGACAGTCACACGAAATTCCCCTACACTTTCTGTGACTCTTTTCTGTGCGTGATTTGGCCTAAGTTTGCCAGTCATTTTGAGTGATAAAATGTCACTGCCTTAAGTGTTTTTAATGGTCTTAAGTTGATAGGTCTTCAGTCCCATTTAAAGCTGACGTCTTGACTTTGCAGAGAGGAACGTTGGCGAGGCACTCTTCAAAAAGAACGGTAGCTCTGCTCCTCCCTGGATTTTGATCCTTATTCTGTCTGATCCAGGAAAACAAACTCCATGATCATCTCCATGAACTCCATGATCGTCTCTCTCTCTCTCTCTCTCTCTTAGCAACGATTGGAAATTGGAGCAGTGGGAGCAGAAATTTGTCTCCACTATCATCAAAAAAAATGTGACTTAGCCTTCAGGAAATGAAACATTATGCCCATAATCTAACAGAGTAATACCTCTAAATGAAAAATCAGGCTCGCTGTTCCTCTTTTCTGTTTGTGTCCTGGTTAGGGACCAACAGAAGTCTCTGAATGCATAAGTGATGTAGCTGTCTGCCCACAGTGGAGATCGATGGCGTCTTGACTACTTTGCATGGCCTGTAAAATGGCACTTCCCATAATATCATCCGAAAACAGACCTTTTCTTGTTTATTGTTTTTGGCAGCAAGATGACTGGAAGGAGACAGTGACAGAGAGTTTTTGGTATGAAAAGGGGCAGGTCCTGCTTAAGAACCTTTTAAACATCTTGTACACAGTCGAAGTAAATGCATCAAACGTCATATAAGCAGCTTCTTATACAAATATGAAACAGATTAATGAGGGATATATGGCCATCAAGCGCTGACATGGTTATTTGCATTAGCATGGGACAAATACCTCTGTGATTCTGTGGGAGTGTGTAGGGCTGAAGGCTACTTGGCTGAATAGTCACAAGGAAGACAAGAACACAAGAAGATGGCAAGTCACTCTGAGGGAGAGAGCAGGTTAACCTGGTTGAGGTTAAACCCTTTGCAAACCTTAGGTCCACATGTCAGTATAAAGTCCAGAAGCGGTTTCATCAAATACAACCCATTTCATTTCGGTTAGTTTTCTCCATATTAGTTCCTTATTGCACCAAAATTCATTTGAGAAATGAAACGGAAGACAGGCAGTGGCTTACTGAGCCCATATGACCCAGCGAGTCGTGTTCACCATACTGGGAATAAGCTAACCTACCGTGGTGCTTGGCCTCATTCCCATGCTGGTCTGCGCTATAGAGGGTTAGGGAAACATCACTAAGCGGACATCCCGAGTGAAGACATGCTTCTTATCCTGAGGGCAGCGGAATCGCCCACAGACACAATGCGCCCATTCACAGGGGATGAGAAGTCACTGAGTCAAACACTTACCGGAGATTCTGGAGTGTTTTCCTGCGTCATTCCAGTAACACCAAAAGATGGAATTTCTTATGGAAGAGTGGCGTCATGTGCTGGTAATAGGCTTTTGCTGGTTGGTAGACTGTAAGCCAGGACCCTTTGAAGCTCTTCTGGTGGCTTGTGGTGACCCAGAGCCCCTATGCTGGTATTAATCACTGACTGTATGCGTCGTATAAACATTGTGCTGCTGACCCAGCCAGATAGGTCAGTCCCACCTTCTTTTGCATAGAAGATTGTAATGTTCCAGGATGAATGCATGAACATCTAGTTGGGCTGGTAGGGGGCATCACATAAATGATGACTGCCTGGGAGCCTCTTTCATGCGGGGGGGGGGGCGGGGGGTTCGCTGTCAGAATCCACTGTTACAGATGTATGACGGGAGCCAGAGTGTCCTTAATGTGTGCATCACTTGCCAAACCAACCTATAATTTCTGCTTTGTAATTAAATACAAAGTAAACCCTGACCATCACTAAAGACTGAAATGTTCTATTTTTGTTGGTATGACACATAAGATTTTGGCTGTTCATTATCTGAAATACTATATTTAAATAATATGCTGTCATTTTCTTTTCTTTATTTAAAAATGTATCCTTAAGCAGACTATCCGGTTTGCAGGGCGGGTTTTTTTTTCTCTCTTTGGCAGAATGTTCTGGTAGCCTCCGGTCCATGACGTGCCGGTCCAAAACTGCATGGTAGTACCTCAGGAATGCCCATGTGAGCACTGATCGCTCAGGATTGCTGCACATTAGCCGATGAGTCGGAGCCCTTTCAGCCTCCGTTCTTCTTTAATATGCCACTTTATGGGTCCTGAAAGTCCGTCTGTTTCCATGCTTAACGAAGTGCTTCATCCCGGCTCTTTCTGGGTCTCCTGTCACCTATATCATGCAGCAAGACTCTCTAGAACTGCTTTGGTTAAAGTCCCTGATGATACAAGTATTTATTTTTTAATTGCTGTTTTTGTTGTTGTTTAATTGACATTTATAGGAGGGGTTCAGTTTTAATTGACATAATTACAGGGGCCCTTTAATTGAATTAATTAGCAGGGGCCCTTTAGTTAAATGAATGAATTAGCAGGGGCCCCTTAGTTAATTGATGTAATGATCAGGGGCCCCAGGCACACTGAATTACGTATCCCCCTCCCCATGCATCCACTGATAACTCTGCTGTGACACCCATCTTGCCAGTAGATACACCCTCCTGGGAGAAAAGAGAGTAAAGAGTGAGTTACTTCGAAAGTCCTGGAGCCACAGATCACATTGTGGGCTATCAGCTCAATGAATGAAGCATGTGAGGACTAAGGGTCCGGCAGGGAGGTTCATGCCTTCTAGAGGTTTGCCCTGTCCTGTAGCTCGGGAGAGAACTTTCTAGAGCATTTATGCCATGTTTACTCACTTAGCTGCCAAAGAGCATAACCAAGCGGGCACGTTCTCGCACGCCTTGACCTCAATCTCCCCGCTTCAGCCGACAGCATCACGCTCCTGAGGATACTCTGTGAGCGGCAGAGTAATTTAAAAAAATGTGATGCTGAAGTAATGATCTCATACCACGAGCAGGAAATGGCTGCCATCAATCACGCTGCGCGCCGACGAAGGAAAGTGTCACTCCGTGATGTGGGAGACTGTTTTCTGTGTCCCTAACATCTCCTTGAAAACTCTGGGGACAGCAGTGGCCTTTAATTGAATAGTTTAGATGCAATTGTTGGTCACATAACCATTAGAAAGTCATAATTCAAAACAGAGAGGTGGCTATGCACTGACTCCCGCGTGGAAATGGTCTGCAGCATTACTCATTTGGGTCAGAAACTCAGGTATTCTCTCTGGCTTCTGCTCCTCGCAGCAGCTGGGCGACAGCGCGGTGTGGGGGTGCGGGGAGAGACGACGGCTGTGCTCCTAGTCGCCCTGTTTTCTGAGCTGAGCTGGGCTGGTGCTGACATTCATCCTGAATTCTTATAAACGTCGTACTGGAGACAGACATGGAACCATGACCGAATATCTGTACTGAGGAATCGCCTTCCTCACACATGCCCTGGAAGCTAAAACCAAGGGAATTAGGAAAAGTACAATAAAAACAATAACCAGATGACATTATCTGTTCACAATTCTGTAGCACGTTCAAATAGAATAATCTTCGCTCCATGTGTAGAAGTTTCGGCTAAAATCATAAACAAAAGTAGTTTATAGTCGTTTTTCACAGCTGACACTTGAGACATTTGAGGCCCTCCAGTTCATCGCTGAGAAATGCCCCTGTGTTCTGTGCATGAGGTCTCTACTCCCTGCCACCACGTGTAGCGAGGCAACCACAAAGGGGACATGGCCCTGGCCGTATCAGAAATCCCTTACGTTTCACCATGGAGTCAAGCTGCATGAGCCACAGCCTGGTGTGATTTATAGGGTGCCAGGTTGGGGTCCCTGGTGGACAGGGTGCTAGATTGAGGTCCCTGGTGGACAGGGTGCTAGGTTGGGGTCCATGCTGGACAGGGTACTAGGTTGGGGTCCATGCTGGACAGGGAGCTAGGTTGAGGTCCATGCTGGACAGGGTGCTAGATTGGGGTCCCTGGTGGACAGGGTGCTAGGTTGGGGTCCATGCTGGGCAGGGTGCTAGGTTAGGGTCCATGCTGGACAGGGTGCTAGGTTGGGGTCCATGCTGGGCAGGGTGCTAGGTTAGGGTCCATGCTGGACAGGGTACTAGGTTGGGGTCCATGCTGGGCAGGCTGCTAGGTTAGGGTCCATGCTGGACAAGATACCCGTCCATCACAGGGTCCATCATATTTTCTGAACCTGAACTATCCACCTCTGAACATGGGTTCAACTAACTGCATGTCTTTGCACCCCAGAAGGAGATGGGAATACCTGGCAAAAACCCACATGACCTGTAGAGAACATGCATATTCTACACACAGAAATCCAAACTCCCAGCTCTCAAGGTAAAATCTGACAGTAAAGTTATGTTGGCTTTACATGCAGAAGAAGGAAACCTCTATCTGTAGTTGATGGAGTGAAGAGTAATGCCCATGGGGGGGGGGGGGGGGGGGCTCCTAGGAGCGGAAGAGGAGGCTGTGATTTATTTGTCCTATTTTACTAACCTCTGGAATTGGTTTCACAGCCGCATGATCCAAGACCAAAGGCAGGTGAGCTTTTGACCCACAGCGATGCAGACGCAGGGCTGACAGACATCCTCATGCTGCACCACTGGGGGTATCAGAAATTAAGGGGTGGGGGGGGGAGGTCCGTCGCAATATTGACAGATGCCCCCTTCCTTGTGTAGCTGTACCCTAAACAGTGTTAGTCTTATTAACTAATGAGATCTTAACTTTAAAATCTTTCTCACACTGCATACTTTCACAATGTGACTATTGCATGTGTGCCCATACACATCACAGCCCCGCCAGGACAAATCTGTCTCCCCCCAAACTACCTGCCACCGTTAGCACAGAATGAAGCAGGAGTTGGTGTGACAGTTGAAGACTGTAATGATCTCTAAGATGTTCTACAAAAAGGACTAGCAGGAAAAGATAAAATTAGTAATGTACCAGTACTAGCAGAAGGTAAGGTTCTCATCCAGGCAAATGTCAAGTTTTTAACAGTTTAACAGTGGTTTTCAATATCCTGCCAGCTAGTTACCATCAAGATGGCATAGTTAGCTCGTGGCACCTTGCCAGGTCACATGACATAAATACGGTTAATAACATACAATATACAGCATTGTTTGTAAAGTGTGATACCTATCATGAACACAAGGGGGCACATGTCTCAAGCATCAAATTTTGTGCTCTTGGCAAATGCAGGCCATAATGGGAAACTGAAATTGAGTGGGAGGTGGAGGAATGCTGCATTAACCATGCTACTGCTATTATTGAAAGACCTGATTCATAAAGATGAAAATATTCACAGAAAGACAATGCAAACAACGCAGCACATTGTGTTTTTACGTTGAGTGGGACCAAATGTACCCAGATGACTTCCATGTGTGGTAATGCTCTTCCAATTCTCCATCTATCCATCTTCCGACCACTTTTTCGGTGCGCGATTGTGAGAGGAGAGAGGCAGGGCGCAGGGGAACATCCTGGCCACCTGGATGGGGAGCCTGTCCATCAGGAGACACACACGCCATCGTAGAATTGGGGAAATTCAGAGCAGCTCTGACATTTGTGAAATGATGAACCGGATGTGCTATGAGTTCAGCATACGTATATGGCCGGACATACTGCTTCACAAAAGCTTCGGTGATGTTTCACAGGATGTGGCCTCATCTGTCCGGTTAAGTTCATCCGTTACTGCAGACCTTTGTATGAAATCTCACGCCTCCATTTACTGGCAGGACCATGTCTGAGCTTCTCAAGTCAGGCACTTTATGACTGCACAAGATCACCTGGAGGTCACTGTTTATAAGGCCCGCAGGCTGAATAGAAACCCCTTGATTTCCTTTAATTTCCCAGTAGATATTAATAAATTGGACCCATGTTTGCTCTGGGGCCCAGCAGTGTCACATTACACCTGAATAGGTAATGGTGGACATTTTAATGATGCCCTCCTGCCTGTCTGATATGGGATGGGCGAGGCCAACCCCTGCCACCCGCCAGGGAGAGAGGTGAGGGATGGGTGGTGGTGGGGGGTAACAAAACACACACAGAGAGGATCATGGGCAACAAGAGTGTCTCACAAAGAAAGTCATACACACCTCAAAGAAATACCGTAGAGAACAGCCTTAATGGGAGGGGTATATCTCTCACAGAGAGGTCTGTCTCTCACAGAAGTGCTGCAGGGGACAACCTTATTGGGAGGGGTATATCTCTCACAGAGAGATCTGTCTCTCACAGAAGTGCTGCAGGAGACAACCTTATTAGGAGAGATATAAAGCTCTCACAGAGAGGTCTGTGTCTCACAGAAGTGCTGCAGGGGACAACCTTATTGGGAGGGATATAAAGCTCTCACAGAGAGGTCTGTGTCTCACAGAAGTGCTGCAGGGGACAACCTTATTGGGAGGGATATAAAGCTCTCACAGAGAGGTCTGTGTCTCACAGAAGTACTGCAGGGGACAGCCTTTTGGGGAGGAGTATATCTCTCACAGAGAGGTTTGTCTCTCACACAAGTGCTGCCCTAGATACCCTTAGTGGGAGGGGTTTATGTCTTACAGGGAGGTCTGTCTCTCACGGACAGGAGAGGAACAGGACTCTCACATCAAAATGTACATGAGAAAATGTAAAAGCTTTCATTTCTCATTTTTACATGCACAGCTTTAGATAGAGGTTCCTTTTTTTCTAGGACTGATGGTTCCTCTCAGAGGTAGCAGATGAAACACTCATGTGGGCTTTGAAAAATTGGCACCCAGAATGCCTGAGATCCTGTGGGACCATGTGACTTTGTGTTAACTTGAGGACTGGGGCAAGACTTTGCCACATTGGTGCTGGAAATTCTGTTTGTCTGGGTTGCTCAGACAAGATGACATCAGTGCTTAATGAATGGAACTTGCTACGAGGCAACACAGTAATTACGTCTAATTAGTTCTATTAAGGACACTTTTTAAAAGCTGTTTTAGGTAAAAGGATGGAGATGCGGTTGACTGCGTTTGATGTGAGGGGAGGGAGAAGTTCTCCATGAGGAGCCAGGGGACTGAGCCGGGCTGGGGAACTGCCCCTTCTGTTTCAGCCCAGCAGTTTAGAAGGTGGGCACTGACATAACCCACGGCTGTCCTAGAGAAACGTCAGGGAGAAGTGGTGTGGGGGTGCTGTGTGGCTCTCTGGGGTCCCACTGCTGTACCTGTGTTTGGAAGGTCGACAGTTCAAATCCCAGTGCTGGTGCTGCGATTGCCTTGGTAGCTCCTTCACCCCCGTTTATCTAGCCCTGCTTTCTCTCATAAATGTGTGCTGCTTTGGATACAACCGTCAGCTATATGACTGCAGTGCCTGAAGACACATGGGAAGTAGCTACTGCTCTTTGTTTCTTTTCATTTGCTTTTGCCTTTTCATTTCACAGACCCGATATTGACGGGGCGTCCGATCTGGCGTGAGAAAGAAGGGCCAGCCAGGCGGGAGGCAGCGGCAGCCCAGAGATTCCATCGAAGTGCTCCTGCTCTGACGTGAAAGACGTGGGCCCACCAGACAGAGCCAGGACTCCACCAGGACCCCGCTCGACGTCCACACTGTTTTCGTGGCTCTGCTGTCTGTCAAACGTTTTTATGGAGATGCTAATGGCAGACTCCAGTGTGGGAAAGACATTTTGGTGACTGCAGGCATGGTGTGAATCTCAGGGCCAGCAGAGTGCCCTTAAATTACTACAGGGATGGGCTGACCCCTGCTTTCTCAAATATGTATGCCAGTTTTCTACTAAAGAAATAAAATGTAAATGCATTAAAATATCTGGGTCTTTGTATTTGGGAGCGACAGCCAGGGTCAGCTCTGCGGTCTCATGTCCCTAAGGCTCCAAAGTGCAGCTCTGTGCGTCTCGTGTGAATCACCAGCGGGAGGCCTGACATATACTCTCGTGTTTCGGGAATGAGTTACAGAGGTTCGCCTGAAAACCGCCGAAGGAGGACCCACCAGGAGCTGCAAGAGCACAACAACATGCGCCGCATGCAAAATATGAATAGTAGCATTTATGGCGCAGTGTTTTTTAAAGAGAAACAATTCCTGCAATTTATGGCCGTGTAACACGTGCGAGTCCGTGAGCTAAGCAAGGGCACGTCGGCTTCTGATTCGCCTTCCGGCATGTTCCGGGGCAGCTGATCTGGGAACAAAGGGCATGATGTGCTTTTGATCAATCATACGGTGTTCCTGATGCTTAGCGCGATCATATCTGGAGTACGATGATCTTTAATGTTGGAAATTTGTTTAACAGCCTGTCAAAATGTTGGATCCATGATAATTTGCAGGCATTATTATGAAAAAAGATTCAGGAGTGAGGTTACTTTGCTCAGTAGGTCTCGCAAAGCAGGTCCGGTCCTGGTTCTGAGGAACGACCCGTCGGAAAAATCGTTCCTATGCATATGAAAGCAGTTACAAACGTTACCATTTAAGAGTCAGCCACTTATCCTCAGTCACCACAATTTGGGGGTGTAGGCAAACCCTCTTGGACAGAGTTACTGTCCTGGAAGGGGGAGGTGGGGAGGGGGGGCAAACAGTCTGCTCTGCTGCTCCTCACAAAAGATCATGGAAATTCTGTGGCCCAGTGGAGCCTAATATGCGCTCTAATATGTCAAAGGCCAGAGTGTGGGGGGGCGTGGCTTAGGTGGGACCGGGGGCGGAGCCAGAGGACAGCTCAACCCCTTAGCTAGGACAGCAGTAGACTGGCGTGGAAAATCTGCAGGGGAGTGAGGGGATAAGGGTTCAAAAAGAGCAGGCACTGGAGACGCTGTGAGTCTTCTGTCTCAGGATTCACCTGTTTGGATGACATGCTTAGATAAAGCATAATTACAGTAATATTCCTAATAATAAAGTGATTTATTTACTTCGTGAAAGAGGATCATGATTTTACTTCAACCATAAATATCTCGCAGACTTTGTGCCCTGAAGCTTACTATTAATTTTTGTACAGCATTCTCCTCTAACCACATTCAATAGTAAAATATTTTAACTTGTTCCACAAACTCATTAGCATTTTTATAGTTTTTTTTTTTTTTGGGAAGGTTTTGTACATTTTATTTTATCATAGGAAACTGACTCAGTCTAAGGACACCAGGCAAGGCTGTCTGTCTTGCCAGCGTCAGCCTGTCAGAGAGTTACCCTTCATTACATGTTTCTTTATTTGTTTAAAGTTTAGCATCAGTCGAGGTTGTGACGAATCTCGATCCGCCGGTGCCGGACTGGCTGATGGTGGACAGGAGCTGAGCGCAAACGAACTGGCAGACAGTCAGATTTCCCTTCTGTCTGCAGGGGCACGAACCGGGCTGTGGCTTGGTTTAGTATCCCAGTGAGCAGCCTCATGGTCTCCCAGGCACGATGGAGGTCCAGCAGCAGCTCCTTGGTGCTTCACTCCCAGGCGTTTTGTTGGGGCAGCACTTGGCACAGCTGTCTGCCAGCCTGTGGACTTGGGTTTAATCCCTCACTAGCAAGTTGTTTTTCTGTCTCCTGAAGGTTGCTGGCTCAAATCCTGTGGTCAGCAGATTGATTTTGTCTGGTCCCCTGATCCTCTATGGTTTGCTGCATGCACTGGCTGACCCTCTTTTCTCAGGTGTACCTTGCTTTGGACAGAAGCTTCTGTAAGTGACGAGGTGTAGGTGATGACTGCATGACGGGTCGCCTTTCAGCCTCCTCTGTTCCCGATTCCAAGGGAATCATCAGAGAATTATGGATGATCCAGGTTGGTGCTGATAGCACACATTTCATAGCATGTTGGGGGGGGACAGGTCTGATGAGATAATTACCTACATATTTACATGCATTTTTTCTGATTATTGAAACTGTGAATGTAACACAGAGTGAAAGCACCACTCATAGCCACACGTCGCGTTACTGCTGATGTTGCTGTGCCATTTTACGGCAGATTCCCCTCATGCTTGCAAGCAGCAATAAAAACACATGCAAATTATGTGACATAATTTAATACATTAAAATATTCTAAACGTATTCGACACGCATGAGAGCAAAAACATCAAAAGATGCTCAGATCTACACATATTAATTTTTTCCTTCTCGAGGGATGTTTGTGTCAACATATTGGGTGTATTAAGTGAAGATTTTAGCCGGCCACTTGATTAACCGAATTGGGACTACACCTGTCTGATGCCAAAAGGAGAAATGAAGGGCTTTAGGGCCTGGGAGGCAGCTGTCCGGGTTGGGAGTGGGTGTGGCAATGCATTTAAAGGCACAGACCACTTTGGCTGTTTGTGTGTAACGATATTGTGGAGCACAGAGCATAGCAGTAGCCGCTGGGATGGTTAAGTCGTCTAAGCTCTTGTGTTCCGGAGGTGTGGGTTAGAATCCTGTTTTAGTCTAACATTTTTGGGCGGTACGCTGCTCTGCAGGTTAGCATGTTGTGTTTATACTTCGAAGGTCACTAGTACAAGTCCCAGGGTCAACAGACTGGTGCCGCTATTGGACCCTTAACTCCCAACTGCTCCAGGGGCACTGATCGCTCGCTGACCCTGCGCTGTGAGCCTAAGCTCACTCTCACCTATACGCGTGTCTGTCTGTCTCATGGAGAGCAAGAAGGGGTATTCCCCACAGGGATTAATAGAGTATCTCTCCTCTATCATGGCTTAGGATAAAGATGAACTGGAGGTTCCAGTCCCACGAGGGACCTCACTATCTTAATTTCCACCCGGAGTTATGTGTAAATATGACAATAGCCTTGCTGCACCCAGGGTGATAGGAAGACCGTCTTTTATGGGGTAAATTGCAGTCACCTTTTCACCGAAGCAGCATGGATCTGGATTTGGGTTCATGTTACGTAAGCAACCGTGAAAATGAGTCCGAATGGATGACTTCCTGTGGCCATGACTTACACACATGGACAAAATTGTTGGTACCCTTCGGTAAATGAAAGAAAAACTCACAATGGTCACAGAAATAACTTTAATCTGACAAAAGTAATAATAAATAAAAATTCTATGAAATTTAACCAATGAAGGTCAGACATTGCTTTTCAACCATGCTTCAACAGAATTATTTTAAGAAATAAACTCATGGAACAGGCCTGGACAAAAATGATGGTACCCCTAGAAAAGACTGAAAATAATGTGACCAAAGGAACATGTTAATTCAAGGTGTGTCCACTAATTAGCATCACAGGTGTCTACAATCTTCTAATCAGTCAGTGGGCCTATGTATAGGGCTCCAGGTAGCCACTGTGTTGTTTGGTGGCATGGTGTGTACCACACTCAACATGGACCAGGGGAAGTGAAGGAAAGTGGTGTCTCAGGAGATTAGAAAGAAAATTATAGACAAGCATGTTAAAGGTAAAGACTATAAGACCATCTTGAAGCATTTTGATGTTCCTGTGACTACAGTTGCACATATTATTCAGAAATTTAAGATCAATGGGACTGTAGCCAGCCTCCCTGGACATGGCTGCAGGAGGAAAATTGATGACAAATCAAAGAGACGGATAATACGAATAGTAACAAAAGAGCCCAGAAAAACTTATAAAGAGCTCGAAGGTGAACTTCAAGCTCAAGGAACATCAGTGTCAGATCGCACCATCCGTCATTGTTTGCGCCAAAGTGGACTTCATGGGAGACGACCAAGGAGGACACCATTGTTGAAAACATCATAACTACATGTTGACAAGCCACAAAGCTTCTGGGAGAACGTCCTATGGACAGATGAGATGAAAATTGAACTTTTTTCCAAGGCACATCAGCTCTATGTTCACAGACAGAAAAATGAAGCATATCAAGAAAAGAACACTGTCCCTACTGTGAAACATGGAGGAGGCTCTGTTATGTTCTGGGGCTGCTTTGCTGCATCTGGCACAGGGTGTCTTGAATCTGTGCAGGAACCAATGAAATCTCAAGAATATCAAGGGATTCTAGAGAGAAATGTGCTGGCCAGTGTCAGAAAGCTTTGTCTCAGTCGCAGGTCATGGGTCTTGCAACAGGACAATGACCCCAAACACACAGCTAAAAACACCCAAGAATGGCTAAGAGGAAAACATTGGACTATTCTAAAGTGGCCTTCTATGAGCCCTGACCTCAATCCTATTGAGCATCTTTGGAAAGAGCTGAAACATGCCGTCTGGAAAAGGCGCCCTTCAAACCTGAGACAACTGGAGCAGTTTGCTCATGAGGAGTGGGCCGAAATACAATTTCGTAGAATTTTTATTTATTATTACTTTTTTCAGATTAAAGTTATTTCTGTGACCATTGTGAGTTTTTCTTTCATTGACCGAAGGGCACCAACAATGTTGTCCACGTGTGTAGATGGCAAACCTGCTCTTGCTGCTTAATCTGCTGCATGCTGATGCCTCACCATTCACGGAAATCTAGGCTACGTCCCAAAACTTTATTTTTTGATTGTTCCCTCACTCCCTCGACTCGCTGTCTAGCTGAAAGATCTTGAAGCTGACAAAGTGAGTGAGTGAGGAAGGTAACATGGACAAAAAGTGATATAGGGACGCACTTGCATCCTCGATTACTTTCCATACTCTCCCTGTATATATGGAGTCATCAGTGAGGTAGAGCTTTTATGCCATATCATGGGTGGGTGTCACCAAAAGTGAATTTCCCTTCTGTGAAGGGTGATCTTCACTGGACTTTCACATGCACCCAGCAAAGGGGTGATTTGAGCAAACATTGGCCCTTGATGACTCCCTAAGGTATTGGGACAGCACTTCAGCATCTGGAATTTCGAAAGACTATGGGGGCAAAGGAAAGGTAGTGAGGGAGGGTGGCGTGAATAAGGGTGTTGGGATGTAGCCCCAGCATGAGGCGGGCTCTGCGGGAGCCATACCCAGAAGCTCCGACAGTGCACCTATTCATGCCTGCTTGGGGAACTCCCAGCATATTGGAACATTCCGGCGGTTTTGAAGGTTCCTCGGGGTGTAGGCGAAGAGGGCCCCCCTCGGCTATCTGTGGCTGCTTCCATGCCGTCTAGCCGCAAAGCATGAGGCCCTTGTCATGAGGCCCTGTTGATCTTGTCAACGGCTCCTGTTTTTCTTGCCCATGCTTCTGTTCCTGCTGATTAAGAGGCCAAATTACCTGACAGCTGCCTGGCTGGAAGGCTGAGCGTCTCCATGACACCAGAACTCAATGTATGGCTTTCATTTCATTCATATTAAACATTTATATACGGCACATCTGCACGCGTCTACGCTAACCTGATATCAAGGCTTGGGGCTGCGCCGCATCAGTGGTAATTATATCAAAGCACCGTCGACATTTGTGACATATTATTTGGGATTAACGCAAATGCACCACCAAAAAAAATCAAGCGCATGTGTGAAAAATAATATGTAACAATCAGTCCTGCTCATTTTCCTGTTTCCTCTGGATCTTTCAGTCAAATTAGTTGATTAAGTTAGCAGGCTGTAACTGGTAGAAAAAAGAACATATATGTGAAATAAGCTTCTGTTTTGCCATCGGTAGCAGATTCTTGAGCACTGAGGGGATGGAAAATAGACTGAAGATTCATTTGCCCTTCATCCCCCCCCAAACCCCCGCTTCCTGAGCGCTTGGAGAGCGGCGGCCAGCAGCGGTCGGGCGAGGTGAGTATGAAGATTGATAGGGTGGCGAGCCACAAGCTGCTTGAGCCAAAATCTCCTTGTCATAGATGTACCTCTACATCATCCCTCCGCTGCCATAATCATCATCATCATCATCATCCCCACCCAGCGTCACTCCCTCAAGCAGCTTATGTTTATCCCTGAGATGGTCTGTTCTATAAATGTTTGTTTATTTCATCTCAGTTGCTTAGCAGACGTGTTTTTACAAGTGATTCATGCACTTCCTGTAAGATTTATACCGCTGGATATTTCAGATTATTTATTCATATATAATATTATCTATCTATCTATCTATCTATCTATCTATCTATCTATCTATCTATCTATCTATCTATCTATCTATCATGTATAAATCAACAATATTTTGCTTTTCATTTGTATATTACCAGTAGATGTGTAAAGCACTTAATTTGATGGTACAGCAGCACGCTGTCTTAGGATTTCGGCCAGTGACACTTTTATCACAATAGGACTTGGATGAGGAGTGTCAATCCATAGGCAGCCTTACACAACACGAGCGATTTTATTTTAAATTAAACTATACAAAACGAGAAACCAAAAGGGACAATGAGAACTAAGGAACTAGGCAAGGGAAGGCTCTTACATACTGACAAGACTAGGCGAGGAGCAGGTGTGTGTCAATTACTAATTACACACGAGGAACTCAGGGCTAACTGGACTCAAACGCTAGGATAGAATAAGAACAAGGATACCTGACATTACTACAAAAACAATGACCTGTACTAAAAATATTAGATCATATTAGCAAGGGAAAAATAAAACAAATAAACACACAACCCGACATAGTTGAGACCAGACAGCCTTGAACCCACAACAGTCAGGTTATCACAGTAACTCAACCACATACTTAGTTCATTCAGCCACATGGATGCTCAGGTAATTAGGGAACACACTAAGGACTAAGAAAGGGGCTACAACACTGAGGAAGGAGTGGGATAGCCAGTGACACCTGCTGGCCAAATGAGGAAGTGACAGAGCACGACCAGGCAGGGATCCAGTTTTGTTCTTATCTCATAACTAGATATGATTAATGCCTGCAGAAATGACACCTGAGTGTCCCTGTAAATGCTGGGCAGGAAGCCTGTGTTTGCTTTGGCTGTCATGCAGTTCAGGAAGGTCCTCGTGAGACCAGGACACTGGTGCCTTGACTGTGAGGGAAGCTTGGTGAGGAGGATTATGGGTAATAACCATACCACTATGACCGGCCTCAAAGTTGTCATTAGACTGCAGGCACTTTCACCAAGGTGTGATCTGAGGGAGCAGTAATTATGAAGGTGTCTGCTTGAAAGGTAGGGTCCTCCTGTGTGTCATGGTGTTTGCTGGCCATTGAAGTAGGAAATGGTGACACAAAAACATAAGGGGAGAGACTGAACAAAGACGCTGTGTTATTTAATGGCAACCGGCGGTGGGGCTAACTTAGCGGTGAGAAAAGGGGCAGTCCCTCCTGCTGCCATTGGAGAGGTGAGTAGAGGTCAGCTTGTGGGAGGAAGCATCCCTAGGAATTCAGAGAAATAGTTTTGTTCCCCTTGGTGTTATGTGCTTCCAGAAATAAGGGTCTAAACGGCAAATTTACGGGGAATTTTAGACTTGTAAACCTTCATGGTTCCCTCATCCTAAACGGTAGAATGTTCTCTTGGCTCAAATTTTTTTGCTGAATTTAGGGCGGATGCTGGATTTGCCTCCAACGGGACGGCTCTCCATGGAGAGGGAAGGCGCACACTTCTGAGTAAAGTTACTCAATATTGGAATTGCCATATTTCTTTGGCCTGGTCGGGACTTTTCCGATCATAAGACCTGGTGTTTTCCACGAATGCTGCTTCTTGAAAGACATTGAAATTCCATCAGTTGTGAAGACTGTCGTCAAGGACACACCGAGAGGGGATTTCACATTCATCTGTCCCACTGATACTCTTCCACACTGCTCACACAATTCCTACGTATCAACACCATACTGTGCCATTCATTTTTCTTCATTAGTTATTTTTTGATTATTTTCAGAAATTTTAACAGGGCACTTCAAATAGGGTTAGATGTGAACTAGTCCAACAACAACAAAAACAGCCATTGCATGCAGTAAATTTATATAACATTCACATTAGAGACACATTAGCGTCCTGCCTGTCAGAACCTGTTAGCATTTTCCTGAACAGTTTTCATTTTTTTTGTCCCTGTAATACCATAGCCGAAAATACCTTTTCATGATGGTTAGTCTAATTCATTTTCATTCTCCACTTACTGATGAGCAGAGTCACAGCACATGTTTCTGTTCCAGAAGCCTTATTCATTACAGGGTTATTGTATAATACTGCAGCGTTGTTGTATTTAATATATTAGTATGGCCAGAGTTTCAGTGACCAGTGTGAGCCAACAGCGGGCAGAGCAACAGGTCACAGTGATCCCTTGTGTCGCTACGGCCTTCAAAGCCCACCGGTGACCCTGTTAATGAAGACCGGGTGACCGTTGTTTATCAGTCAATGAGAGGCTTACAGGGCCAATGGGCGTATAGGAGATCAGGGGGTGGGTGGGTCTTGGGGCAGGAAGGCTTTTCCAGGGGGTTCGATGTGTGACTTTTGTTTCCATAGCTTCACCTATGATGTCGCCATGTTTCAGCATATCTTTCTTAAAGATTTTACTGGTTTACTCACCGTGGTAACCCTATCCCACCGTAACTGGGCATGTTAATAATAATGACATTTCCTCTTCTTTAAAGTGCAAAGAACCTGTAATTCTGTTCCATGCATGTGCCACTTCTGTGAGTAAAAGGGAGTTTAATCGATATCAGAATCGGAATTAGAATCATATCATTTTTGTATTCTGTGGATTCCTGCAGACAAAGTTCAATGCTATGAACCTGCTGTATCACTCATAAAATATAAAATGACAATGTGTAAATTTTGCCCCATGGACGTGTCTTTGAAAAATATGCATTTTAGTCAAATTAAATTCAAATGGAGTGGTTGCTTTTAAAGTAACATGTAATAAATTCAAACGAAAGAATTGCTGATATTAAGGGGTGTAGTCCTTCAGATCGCCCCCTGCTGGAGAGGTACAGAGGTGTCGTGTTGGTGACACTGCAATGATTTTAATATAAAGTTTGTTTTGGGTTAAACGAGGGGTGAGAATCCTGTTCCAAGGAGGGCTGGTGTAGGTGAAACCTATACCCACAATCTCCCTCCATGGTGTAGAGTGACAACGTAAAGTTCTCTGTAACATGATCCCTGAGGAACACTAAAGCTGGATGCTCTCTTTAGGGTCTCCCTGTGGGTATAATGTGCCCATGCTGTGCTTTTCTGGGCTTCCAAAAATGCAGGACCTGTTCCTTGTGTGTTGAGGGTGAGGTTTATTTTCTCTACACCATCCTGTCGAGATCAGAGCTTCCTCCTTTCATGCCACTTCATCATTACTGGAGATCGCTCCATTATGGTTACATAATCCACAAGACCAGACAATGGCGTTTGAGCTGTGGTTGAGTAAACAGTCACACGTGAAGAGAGAGTACAGTAGTTAACTAGTCTGATCTGCTGAGGTCTGTTGGTGAAAAAGTTCGGTGGTTATGTTGGAGAGTCGTGTTTCAAGTCACGTTTTGGAGTTTCCTGGCGGTTCTGTAATTAAGTGCTGAGCAAAAATCCACAAACAGCATCTTTATGGTAAATTTCCAGAGGGTTTCCCCTGCAGGGACTTCATTTTTTGTTATTTTTTAAATATAAGATTAAACTGTAAAAATTGATATATAATGTTCGGAAAATTAATCACCTACCCTTCAAGTAATTCTTCAAGCTGGATAACAAATGCCCTAAAATAATTTAGCCAGCCAGAAAGCTAGGTAGCAGACTTACTGGCTAATTGATGTCACTGATGTTTTAGTGAAGTTTATTCTGTGATGATGTAACTCGGTGTCAATCTGCTGTAGGAGTCTGTGCTCATCCAAGGCCCTGTTATCGGTCTCTCTTTGGCTATGCAAGTCTGCTAAGTCTGCAACAGGACCTCCAATGGCTGCAACAGGACCACCAATGGCTGCAATAGGACCACCAAAGTCTGCAACAGGACCACCAATGTCTGCAACAGGACCACCAATGTCCAGCTGGAGAAGCTGGTGCCAGTTTGGGCCACCCAGGCCTCTTTGAGACTAACCTCCCCAGCCCAGTCAGTGAAATTTATGGAGGGGACCTGCATACAAAATTTACTGAACCCCCTCCCCTCCCACCACCACCATCACCATCGGTAGGATTGCTGAGCCCCCCCACAAAATTTATTTCTGGCTGCGGGTCGTCTAACCTCCACCCACCCAGCACCTCAGTTGAAGCAGACAGTGATTGCAAAGGTGCAGATTCTGACTTGGTTTGACTGAGCATTTGTTACTCTGAACAGATTCTCATAACTGAACCAACTCCCCTAACTGAACAGACTCTCCAGACTGGGCAGACTCTCCTAACTGAACCAACTCCCCTAACTGAACAGACTTTCCAGACTGGGCAGACTCTCTGGACTGGGCAGACTCTCCTGACTATAGCAGACTCTCCGGACAGAGCAGACTCCCCTGATTCTAGCTGACTCTCTGGAAATAGCAGACCTTCCAGACCAAGCAGACTCTCCAAACTTAGCAGACTCTCTGGACTGGGCAGACTCTCCAGACTAAGCAGATTCTAGCTGACTCTAGCAGACTGTCTAGACAGAGCAGACTCTCCAGACTGAGCAGAATCTCAAGACTGGGCAGACTGTACTGACTCTAGCAGACTCTCCAGACTGAGTAGACTCTCCAGACTGGGTAGACTCTACTGACTCTAGCAGACTGTCTAGACAGAGCAGACTCTCCTGACTCTAGCAGACTCTTCGGACAGAGCAGATTCTCCTGACTCTAGCAGACTCTCCGGACAGAGCAGACTCTCCAGATTGAGCAGACCCTCAAGACTGGGCTGACTGTACTGACTCTAGCAGACTCTCCAGACTGAGTAGACTCTCCAGACTGGGTAGACTCTACTGACTCTAGCAGACTGTCTAGACAGAGCAGACTCTCCTGACTCTAGCAGACTCTTCGGACAGAGCAGATTCTCCTGACTTTTGCAGACTCTCCGGACAGAGCAGACTCTCTTGACTCTAGCAGACTCTTCGGACAGAGCAGATTCTCCTGACTCTAGCAGACTCTCCGGACAGAGCAGACTCTCCTAACTCTAGCAGACTCTCCAGACAGAGCAGACTCTCCAGACTGAGCAGACTCTCAAGACTGGGCAGACTGTACTGACTCTAGCAGACTCTCCAGACTGAGCAGACTCTCCAGACTGGGTAGACTCTACCGACTCTAGCAGACTGTCTATACAGAGCAGATTCTCCTGACTTTAGCAGACTCTTCGGACAGAGCAGATTCTCCTGACTCTAGCAGACTCTCCAGACTGAGCAGACTCTCCTGACTCTAGCAGACTCTTCGGACAGAGCAGACTCTCCAGACTGAACAGACTCTCCAGACTGAGCAGACTCTACTGACTCTAGCAGACTCTCTAGACAGAGCAGACTCTCCGGACTGAGCAGACTCTCTAGACTCTGACAATCATCCTTGAACCTCATGCCTCGCACATGTGTTTCTGTTCAATAATGTGAACAAGGGAAATGTGCTCATGTTGAATAAAGTGCTACGTTAAATCTGAATGCCTTCGAAATTTCTTTTTTTTTATTAGTATACTTATATTTTGTATGTTTGATAACTGCCAATATACAAGAAAATATAAATTCCCAAATGATTCCCATAAATTCCCGTAAAGTCCCGTGGAAAGATTGCTTCCCTGGAATTTGCATGTCTAATCCTGACGTCTGTGTTTCCGTGTACCAGGAGAGTTAGGACTGTGTGCAGTGCAGTCAAGAGGCATCGTCCTTTGCCTGTTGGCAAATGGAAGCTGAGTAAGAGTGAGGGGGGAGTGGGAGGGGGGGCACGATGCTGGCTTAATGCAAGCCAGCACCAGTCCTGTGAAGCGCTTCATTACTAATAGCGTGAGGGCAACTGGTCGATAATCATTTAAGCATGTTGCTGCTGTAGATTTAGGTGCAGGAACAATCGTTGCAGCTTTGAGGAAGGGACATTAGACTGAAGGGGTGTGAGATTGAATATTTTTGCAAAGACCTCTGCAACAATCAGCACAAACATCCTCTGCTCAGCTAGGCCCTCCATCCAGCTAGGACCTCCATCTGCTCCCAGTGCTTTGCTGATGTCGGTCCTGTGTGTCACACATCTGGCTTGGTAGGTTGTGCAGGTAATATGAGGCCTGCTATTAGGCAATGGGTTGGGACTGCATGTCATGTATGATAAGTATCAGATGAAGATATGTATGCTGTTTGCTGCACTGTGTGCAGTGACTGGTCTGTATTGTGCCTGTTTCAACATTCTGCATTGCATTACTTTGAATATGCACACAAGTACTGTATCTATTTCATGTTAGTCTCTCTCCTGTGTATCCTGTGTCAAGCATTCATTAGTTGTCGGTTTATGCCTTAATCATTAGCTGTCTATTGTGTCCACCGGCTTGGTTGTGTGGCGAGAATTATTCTGATTCTGATCATTGTTATTGGGACCATCAAAATGGGCAAAGTATGTATTTCATTTATCTGAGGGTGTGTTCTCACATGTAACTGTATTTGTAGTTTATCATGGTTTTCATATCTTGCCACATGCTTCTGGGGTCATGTGCAAAAATCAAGGTTTTGTAATCTTCCTGAATCTCCACCCCTTTGCTGGTGCACCTTCCTTTCAGGAGGGTCTTTGTATCTTTTGAACTACTGACCATACTGCTGTCCACCTCCTACCTCTCCCCGCCCGATGAGGCACACCACAGAAGGCCTGCCAACCCAAATGCGTCATAGCCTGTAGTTTGCACGAGGAAGCTGGTCCGGTCCCCTGGGACCAGTCGGCGGCCTGGGCTGGGTAAGCCATGGGTCAGGGGACAGAAACACACAACGTCCCCCAAAGCTGTAATGCTCGGACATGCACACGCTGACATTGAAACTTGACCCATCCAGGAAGCATGAAGCAGACCATGAATATACATGAAAGAGATACGTAATAAATGGACATACATACATGTTTGGTTTTCTTAATCATCTCAACTAATGTGTGCCAGGTGATTTAAATTTTTCAGCACTCTGTACTTAATTGTATTTTTCTTTGTGGACATGATGGTTTTCATTACTTGTGTAACCCTGCTATGAATGTGCACAGTTAAGTGATGGAGACACTCTACTGTTTATTTGGTTAGCAGAGGCCTTTGTGCAGGGAGGGGGGCATATGACTTGCATTTAGCAAGAATTTAATCTTGCCATTTCCAAAACTGTCAATGTGCTATTGGGTTTTACCTTCTTAGGGGGGCCGGGAGGTCACATGTTTTCATTAAAAGAGGGGCTTTGTGTGAAGGAATAACAGACAAATAAAAGCCAGACCTTCACAGGAAGGAAAATCAGGGTTCTCAGGGTCTCCCAGCCGGCGTGTAACGTTCTCAGGAGCAAAATGAGGCAGGCGCACATTCTTTTACAATAAATCTGTGTGCTTGCTGTTCATGGTACATTAAGGTATAACAAAAAATGAATTCACCTACACGTTTTTTAATGTATCTCGCATACACTAGCAAGAAAAATCATTGAAACAAACCGCACGCTTTCCCCATTTCCAAATGTCCTCCGAGCACAAAGAGTCTGGCTTCTGGACCAGTGTCCACAGAGAGATACTGACATACAAGCCATGAATGGAGCTTCATTCTTCTCTTGGGGAATATTATCCTAAAGGACGCTACCACTTTCTGGAACCTTTCTAGAACCTTCCTCTCTCATCCAGAGGCCTTCTCTACAGGAGTTCCCCAGGGCTCCATACTTGGGCCCCTTCACTTCTGCATGGTCAGCCCTGCCTCTGAAGGACTTCTTGAAGTGCTAATATTTTCTAAATCTCAGCAATTCTGTAGATAATACCTAGGGAGTCCAATATAATAAAAACTTTCAGCCAAGTACTAAAGAGTAGTTCAAAACCTGAAAGCTTCCAGACACAGTGGAACAGGGTCCAATACCCCTGTTTGAATCCAGTGAGAGGTAACTGCTAGAGCAGAGTGTACACAGTTCATTCTGCAGCCTGACTGCAAGCCGCATATAAACACTGGCAGCCTGTACGTTCTCACAGCGGGATGCATTTATTTCCTTCAGTGTAAAGGTACAGGTACTATTTCTCCTTTAAAACACAAGCTTTGATATGTGTATGTTTCCTGGTTTGCAGCTTGGTAGCAACTAGTGTGACAGCACATGTATAGGCTCAAATTTTAAACCACAAATACCATCCATCCATCCATCCATCCTTCAACTACCTGCTTATCTAGCCAGGCTTGTGGTGGGTCTGGAGCCTATCCCAGGCAGCACAGGGTAGGGGGCACCCTGAACAGGATGCCAGTCCAAAGGAAGACACACACAGTAAGTCATGGGCCTAAGGAAATATTTTTGATTGAGGAGGCACCCCATAGCAAGGGGAAAACACTCAAACTCCACACGCACAGGGAAAGGGCAGGATTTCTCTCTGTGACCCTGATTCATCTGTGCTCAGAAGGTTGCTGGTTCAAACCCCATGATCGGCAGAATAATCATATTACCACTGGGCCCCCTGACATGCACCAGGTGGCTAACCTTGTGCTTAGTCTTCAAGCTTCACTCTCACCTATATGTGTGTGTCTCTCAAAGGAGTGCATGATGGGATATGCAAAGAGAAGCCTTCCAGTGTTCCTGTGCTCATACCTGTGCTGCATTTCCCATATGACATTAATTATATGACTGCTTTCAGTTAAGCTTTAGTTCACCTGGCTTTTGTGTTACCTGTTTGAATAACGTGCTTTTATGGTTTATGCTCCTATGTTTGGTGGTAATGAAGCTGTAAATGTGGCACCAGGTAATAGAAGCTTGCTGGGATTTTACCCATCAAGCTAGTGTTTCACGTGCAGCACCAGCCCAAGCTGGTCGCCGCGGGAGCGGAGTCAGTTCCTGCCTGTTCACCTTCACAGGACCCCAGCATGGGGGAGTCTGGTGGGGGTCACTACTGGCTAAACACCTTTTTGGTGGGTGTTCGGACTCACTAATGGTTGGGAAATCGTTTTCACTGGGCCTGGCGATGATCTGACTGGGGGAACAACGGCCTGAAACGTCTGCTCTGGACGTGAGCTTGCATTTCTGGAGGGAGCCAGGAGGTAGGAACACATCCGGCCGCCGGCAGAGCCACCCTGCCAGGTTGGGGGGGGGGGGGGGGCGTCCATCATTTGGGCAGGTGAGACCTCCCCAGGGAGCTTCCGTTTTTCAGTATTCACCTCACACAGGGAATCCAGCGTTAATGACTATGAGATTCGCCTTTTCGTCCCAGCTGTGACTGTGTGGTGTGTATTTGCATTTCCTCTCCCCTTATCGTTAGATCTTGTTCAGCCACAGCCACACTCTGATATCTTTGGTCCATAAGGGATCCCTCACATGCCTCATCACCTTGTTGGTTGAATTTCGAAGCCTTCAAACAAACAAAAACAATGTGAGTAATAGTGAGCAGGGGGTTCTGTTGCGACAGTGTGAAATAGCTCGATTGCGTGCTAAACATGCTAACATGCTAAATGTCTCTGCGCCAAGGCGAGTGGTCCAGGCGTAAAGAATCTGCCTGTATTCCAAGCTTGGTTACAGGCCTAAGGGGCAGCCATGTGAGACGTCGATGGTTAGAATAGACAGGGGAATTGCTGCTAAACCTTCGGGAAAGCCGACTAGCCACTGAGTACAGCAAACGTGGGCTCAATATGAAAACAGAGCGGCGGGTGTATGTGTGAGAGCTGAGAGCTGCATATGGCGCCTCAGGCCAAGCCATCTGCTCTGGAATTTAATGGGACGTAAGGAGAGCTGAATGGCAGTGAGCACTAGGTGTGGTGCGCGGTCCGCAGTGAGCACTGGGTGTGGTACACGGCCCGCAGTGAGCGCTGGGTGTGGTGCACGGCCCAAAGTGAGCACTAGGTGTGGTGCGCGGTTCGCAGTGAGCACTGGGTGTGGTGCACGGTCCGCAGTGAGCACTGGGTGTGGTGCGCGGTCTGCAGTGAGCACTGGGTGTGGTGCATGGCCCGCAGTGAGCGTTGGGTGTGGTGCACGGCCCGCAGTGAGCACTGGGTGTGGTGCACGGCACACAGTGAGCACTGGGTGTGGTTCACGGTATGCAGTGAGCGCTGGGTGTGTTGCATGGTTCACAGTGAGCGCTGGGTGTGGTGCACGGCCTGCAGTGAGCGCTCGGTGTGGTGCACGGTCTGCAGTGAGTGCTGCCATCTGCCAGGTAAGGTCCGCAGCTCAGAAACAAGTGGCACTTTGACGTTAAATTAAATACTACCAGCATATATCAGAGATTTGATCAGTGGGCTAATTTGTCTGACTGACTCAAAGCTTAAACGGCTTTAGATTAAATCGGTGAGACTGCTTGACATGAGAGTTTGAAACCTGCAGTGTGGAGATTATACTTTAGACTGCTTTTTAAATTTAATTGTCGTGATACTAAGCTTTTATCCTGTGCCTTTCTTGATCCTTTTGTGCACTGATTCCTGGATGGTGTGGTGTTGCCCCAAACCTCCAGGGTTGGGAGGTTAAGTTCCACCTCTCGTCTGGCTGTAGAGTTTGTGTTCTCTATATGGCCCATAGGATGTGTGTCTATAAGCCCTGTAATCCTCTCCATAGTGTACCTGAGTGTCTCCTTTTTTGTTTCTTTCATTTATTCAAAAGAGACTTTTATCAAGGTGACGTACTTACAGGAAAGCTGGATCAGACAATCTAGCCCCACAAATGAGCCTCTGATTTAAACCAGGATCTGAGCTCTACCCCCTAAGACTGACTGATCAGTAGGCAGTGCTCACTGCTGTCTAAATAAGGCTGAGTTCTAACTGCCAATGGCTCAGCACAAATCCCACAAGCATGTATAATTACCTGAGTAACCAAGAAGGATATCACTCTGCGGACCCAGGATTTGAACCAGCAACAACCTAAGCACAGGCCCACCATCCAAACCCTCTGAGCCACATGACCCCAAGCTGGCCTGATAAGCGGATAAAAGGTGAATGAATTTTACTGATTTGTTACTGTCCCTTGCTGGGTAGTGTAGCGTAAGCAAAGCTGAAGGTACCCCCCCCAGCATGGCAGGCTACAGCAGCAGCCAGAAGGAGGGTAATCAGATCAGAATTAATTTATTTTTAATATAACCCCCTTCCGGACACGGTGGCTCTGAAGTGTTTCAGGGACATTTTAATGACATGAATAAATAAACAATCAGGTCCTGAGTAAAATCAGTGTTTGGGAAAAAAACAAAGTGAGTGAATATCATTACATCTTACTCCAATTTACCTTGCGAGCACCTAATGCATAGCTAACCTCCATTATTTGCATGGTTGCATTTGCATAACACCTGCATGTCTCTTGTGTGAGTCTCCGCCCTGAGTAGGCCGGCTCCCCTGTCCTGCATGTCCACTTGTGTGAGTGTCCACCCTGAGTAGGCCGGCTCCCTGTCCTGCATGTCCACTTGTGTGAGTGTCCACCCTGAGTAGGCCGGCTCCCTGTCCTGCATGTCCACTTGTGTGACTGTCCACCCTGAGTAGGCCGGCTCCCTGTCCTGCATGTCTCTTGTGTGAGTATCCGCCCTTAGTAGGCCGGCTCCCAGTCCTGCATGTCCCCTTGTGTGAGTGTCCGCCCTGAGTAGGCCGGCTCCCTGTCCTGCATGTCCACTTGTGTGACTGTCCACCCTGAGTAGGCCGGCTCCCTGTCCTGCATGTCTCTTGTGTGAGTATCCGCCCTTAGTAGGCCGGCTGCCTGTCCTGCATGTCCACTTGTGTGAGTGTAATAATGGCAATCTGGAATGTTCCATAGCGTTTTTTTGTTTGCAGAGTAAGAATATTTGGGCCTGTGGCTTTAACTTTAGTATCAGCTTTTACAATATATATACATGTATGTGTGTGTGTGTGGGGGGGGGGGGGGGGGGGGGGAGGTTTGCATAGATGACATTTGGGGACCAAAATGTCTGCAAATTGGCTAAGCTCAATTTTATTAAAATCTGTGAATGCAATTAAAAAAGTAAAAGTGCCAAAAGTCTTGTATTTGGGTTAGTTACTTTTGGTTAAGGTTTGGGCTGGGTAGGGGTTAAGGGTTTGTGATTGGGATTAGGGTTTTTGAAATAAATGGACAGTCCCCATTTAGATAGGTACACCAACGTGTGTGTGTGTGTGTGTGTGTGTGTAGCGTCAAGGCCCCCAGCCATGTCAGCTTACTGAAGCCACACCACGTTCTTGCAAGGCCTGTTTAAAAAGTCCATCATGAAGGTCAATATTTCCCCGTTGGTCACCCTACCACAGAAATGTTTCTGCTTTTTTGGGGAAAATCCTCCTGCACTGGGGGATGTGCCGTAAACACGGACGGCACATGGGTAACCTGATCACCTCGCCTGGCATGCAGAAGCACTGATTCAACCCAGATTCCCGCCGCTCCTCGTCTTCCAAGGACCATTGTTTTATGAAGTTTCCACATAGCTGCCGTCCAGTGTCATCGGCCACATCTGACTTCTGCCAGCGGCTCTGAAGTGTCGTGATGAATGTGTTAAAGTGAAGACCAGCTTCCTGCATGAGAGACACCCCTAGGCAGGAGAGTCACAGGATTAGCTCTGCATTTAGAGTTTTTGCTAAGTTGGTTTAACCTTCTTTTGTCTTTCTTTTGCGCAGCCGGACCAAACCTCCTTCAGGTCTTCAGCTGTGTTTCCTTTGTCGTATGACATTCTTCACAGGCAAATGAGCAAAAGCTTTGAGAAATAGATTGAATTACTGTGCATCTACATGCAGGAATATCTGAGAAGTTAGCTGCATTATAGGACTTCAGGACGACATGTAGGAGATAGGATGAGGAGGGTCCTCGTTTCATGAGGCAGTAGAGCGGGATCTGACTGAGAGCACTGAGAAGGTCCACAACCCCACCATCATGTGTGTGAAACCAGCTGATAACCTGGCGATGTCCTGGAAATTCCTGCTACGTGACTCCAGCCTCAAAGGGTGGGTGGAGACTGGATCACGGTCAGCTTGAGGTCAAGCCACTGGAAAATGAGAGCCACCCCACCCAACCGACTCCACTGAAATCTGCATCTGGTGTGACTGGGATGATAATATTTGTGATGATGCAGAAATACTGTGCTTCACATTATGATGTAAATATGACCTGAAATTTTAATTGCAAGGCTGTTCATATTCAGGGCACCACCTGTGGTAAAATTACATTTTAATTTTAAATACAGTTAAAGCTCAGTAGACTGCTGATCAGTAATGAGGAGAAGACATGTTAGGCAGATCCCTCCAAAGCTTATGAATAAGTGCATCCCCTCTGTAAATTTCAGCTCCCTCTTATTAACATGAAATTATTACTGATCGCAAAGAACCTTGCATTGGGTGACTGTGTAACAGTGTGATATTATTACTTGGTCTGAGACTTAGTTATCGAAATCAATGCACACTTAGTCAATGCCTCTAACCATCAGGAACCAGGTCACGTTATCTGCTCAGCAGCAGGGTGCAGCTCTCACCCCCTGCCCCCAGGGCGCGCTCAACTAAATTTCTTTGATTTGTGTCAGGGTTTCATCTGCCTGAAAGGCTGGCATGAAGCCAACCCCAGCCCATCGCCGTGGTGACAGTGTGTGACTTACCTATGTGCCCATGACAGGATACACCAAGAACCGGGGTCTCACTCAACCATGAACTGCAATAAAATTAGGTCACCCAGCCCCCGCCCCAGGCTGTCAGGGACAGTTTAATACATAATTATGACAAAAAGCCATAATCTGCCTGAAGACTGCACATTTCCTCCTGCCCCATCACAGAGGTCACATGGCTAGCTGGCATATGATTGGCTCAGCTAAGGTAGCCTGTAGCACCCAGATAACACCCGTCACGCGCCCCCATTGTGTCATTCATTAGGCAAATCCCACGTTTCCTTGACCCCCCTCTTCTAATTACACAGTCTACAGATGGGTTGAAAATCTTCGGTCATCTCGATGACCTACATTAGTCAGTGTCGCTGCCCTGCGCTGTATTGGGGCGTGCCAGTAGGGAGCCAGCCATGCCAGTAGGGTGCCAGCCATGCCAGTAAGGTGCCAGCCATGCCAGTAGGGAGCCAGCCATGCCAGTAAGGTGCCAGCTGTGCCAGTAGGGAGCCAGCCATGCCAGTAAGGTGCCAGCCGTGCCAGTAGGGAGCCAGCCATGCCAGTAGGGAGCCAGCCATGCCAGTAAGGTGCCAGCCATGCCAGTAGGGAGCCAGCCATGCCAGTAAGGTGCCAGCCGTGCCAGTAGGGAGCCAGCCGTGCCAGTAAGGTGCCAGCCGTGCCAGTAGGGAGCCAGCTATGCCAGTAATGTGCCAGCCATGCCAGTAAGGTGCCAGCCGTGCCAGTAGGGTGCCAGCCATGCCAGTAGGGTGCCAGCCATGCCAGTAATGTGCCAGCCATGCCAGTAAGGTGCCAGCCGTGCCAGTAGGGAGCCAGCCATGCCAGTAGGGAGCCAGCCATGCCAGTAGGGTGCCAGCTATGCCAGTAATGTGCCAGCCATGCCAGTAAGGTGCCAGCCGTGCCAGTAGGGAGCCAGCTATGCCAGTAGGGAGCCAGCTATGCCAGTAATGTGCCAGCCATGCCAGTAAGGTGCCAGCCGTGCCAGTAGGGAGCCAGCCATGCCAGTAGGGAGCCAGCCATGCCAGTAAGGTGCCAGCCATGCCAGTAGGGTGCCAGCTATGCCAGTAATGTGCCAGCCATGCCAGTAAGGTGCCAGCCGTGCCAGTAGGGTGCCAGCCATGCCAGTAGGGTGCCAGCCATGCCAGTAATGTGCCAGCCGTGCCAGTAGGGTGCCAGCCATGCCAGTAAGGTGCCAGCCGGGCCAGTAAGGTGCCAGCCGTGCCAGTAGGGTGCCAGCCGTGCCAGTAGGGAGCCAGCCATGCCAGTAAGGTGCCAGCCGTGCCAGTAGGGAGCCAGCCGTGCCAGTAAGGTGCCAGCCATGCCAGTAAGGAGCCAGTCGTGCCAGTAGGGAGCCAGCCGTGCCAGTAAGGAGCCAGCCGTGCCAGTAAGGTGCCAGCCCTGGCAGTAAGGAGCCAGCCATCCCAGTAAGGTGCCAGCCGTGCCAGTAAGGAGCCAGCCGTGCCAGCAAGGAGCCAGCCGTGCCAGTAAGGTGCCAGCCGTGCCAGTAGGGAGCCAGTCGTACCAGTAAGGTGCCAGCCGTGCCAGTAAGGAGCCAGCCGTGCCAGTAAGGTGGCAGCCATGTCAGTAGGGAGTCAGCCGTGCCAGTAAGGTGCCAGCCGTGGCAGTAAGGAGCCAGCCGTGCCAGTAAGGTGCCAGCCCTGGCAGTAAGGAGCCAGCCATCCCAGTAAGGTGCCAGCCATGCCAGTAGGGAGCCAGTCATGCCAGTAGGGAGCCAGCCATGCCAGTAAGGAGCCAGCCGTGCCAGTAAGGAGCCAGCCGTGCCAGTAAAGTGCCAGCCATGTCAGTAGGGAGTCAGCCGTGCCAGTAAGGTGCCAGCCGTGGCAGTAAGGAGCCAGCCGTGCCAGTAAGGTGCCAGCCCTGGCAGTAAGGAGCCAGCCCTGGCAGTAAGGAGCCAGTCATCCCAGTAAGGTGCCAGCCATGCCAGTAGGAAGCCAGCCGTGCCAGTAGGGAGCCAGCCATGCCAGTAAGGAGCCAGCCGTGCCAGTAAGGAGCCAGCCGTGCCAGTAAGGTGCCAGCCGTGCCAGTAAGGTGCCAGCCATGCCAATAAGGAGCCAGCCGTGCCAGTAAGGTGCCTGCCGTGGCAGTAAGGAGCCAGCCGTGCCAGTAAGGTGCCAGCCGTGCCAGTTGGTTGCCAGCCGTGTCAGTAGGGTGCTAGTCGTGCCAGTAGGGAGCCAGCCATGCCAGTAAGGTGCCAGCCGTGCCAGTAAGGTGCCAGCCGTGCCAGTAAGGAGCCAGCCGTGCCAGTAAGGTGCCAGCCGTGCCAGTAAGGTGCCAGCCGTGCCAGTAAGGAGCCAGCCGTGCCAGTAGGGAGCCAGTCATACCAGTAAGGTGCCAGCCGTGCCAGTAAGGAGCCAGCCGTGCCAATAAGGTGCCAGCCATGTCAGTAGGGAGCCAGTCGTGCCAGTAAGGTGCCAGCCGTGGCAGTAAGGAGCCAGCCGTGCCAGTAAGGTGCCAGCCCTGGCAGTAAGGAGCCAGCCATCCCAGTAAGGTGCCAGCCGTGCCAGTAAGGAGCCAGCCGTGCCAGTAAGGAGCCAGCCGTGCCAGTAAGGTGCCAGCCGTGCCAGTAAGGTGCCAGCCGTGCCAGTAGGGAGCCAGTCGTACCAGTAAGGTGCCAGCCGTGCCAGTAAGGAGCCAGCCGTGCCAGTAAGGTGCCAGCCCTGACAGTAAGGAGCCAGCCATCCCAGTAAGGTGCCAGCCGTGCCAGTAAGGAGCCAGCCATGCCAGTAAGCTGCCAGCCGTGCCAGTAGGGAGCCAGCCGTGCCAGTAGAGAGCCAGTCATGCCAGTAGGGAGCCAGTCATACCAGTAAGGTGCCAGCCGTGGCAGTAAGGAGCCAGCCGTGCCAGTAAGGTGCCAGCCGTGCCAGTAGGGAGCCAGTCATACCAGTAAGGTGCCAGCCGTGCCAGTAAGGAGCCAGCCGTGCCAGTAAGGTGCCAGCCATGCCAGTAGGAAGCCAGCCGTGCCAGTAGGGAGCCAGCCATGCCAGTAAGGAGCCAGCCGTGCCAGTAAGGAGCCAGCCGTGCCAGTAAGGTGCCAGCCGTGCCAGTAAGGTGCCAGCCATGCCAATAAGGAGCCAGCCGTGCCAGTAAGGTGCCTGCCGTGGCAGTAAGGAGCCAGCCGTGCCAGTAAGGTGCCAGCCGTGCCAGTTGGTTGCCAGCCGTGTCAGTAGGGTGCTAGTCGTGCCAGTAGGGAGCCAGCCATGCCAGTAAGGTGCTAGCCATGCCAGTAAGGAGCCAGCCATGCCAGTAAGGAGCCAGCCGTGCCAGTAAGGAGCCAGCCGTGCCAGTAAGGTGCCAGCCGTGCCAGTAAGGAGCCAGCCATGCCAGTAAGGTGCCAGCCGTGCCAGTAAGGAGCCAGCCGTGCCAGTAAGGTGCCAGCCGTGCCAGTAGGGAGCCAGCCGTGCCAGTAGGGAGCCAGTCGTGCCAGTAGGGAGCCAGTCATACCAGTAAGGTGCCAGCCGTGCCAGTAAGGAGCCAGCCGTGCCAATAAGGTGCCAGCCATGTCAGTAGGGAGCCAGTCGTGCCAGTAAGGTGCCAGCCGTGGCAGTAAGGAGCCAGCCGTGCCAGTAAGGTGCCAGCCCTGGCAGTAAGGAGCCAGCCATCCCAGTAAGGTGCCAGCCGTGCCAGTAAGGAGCCAGCCGTGCCAGTAAGGAGCCAGCCGTGCCAGTAAGGTGCCAGCCGTGCCAGTAAGGTGCCAGCCGTGCCAGTAAGGTGCCAGCCGTGCCAGTAGGGAGCCAGTCGTACCAGTAAGGTGCCAGCCGTGCCAGTAAGGAGCCAGCCGTGCCAGTAAGGTGCCAGCCCTGACAGTAAGGAGCCAGCCATCCCAGTAAGGTGCCAGCCGTGCCAGTAAGGAGCCAGCCATGCCAGTAAGCTGCCAGCCGTGCCAGTAGGGAGCCAGCCGTGCCAGTAGAGAGCCAGTCATGCCAGTAGGGAGCCAGTCATACCAGTAAGGTGCCAGCCGTGGCAGTAAGGAGCCAGCCGTGCCAGTAAGGTGCCAGCCGTGCCAGTAGGGAGCCAGTCATACCAGTAAGGTGCCAGCCGTGCCAGTAAGGAGCCAGCCGTGCCAGTAAGGTGCCAGCCATGTCAGTTGGGAGTCAGCCGTGCCAGTAAGGTGCCAGCCGTGGCAGTAAGGAGCCAGCCGTGCCAGTAAGGTGCCAGCCCTGGCAGTAAGGAGCCAGCCATCCCAGTAAGGTGCCAGCCATGCCAGTAGGGAGCCAGTCGTGCCAGTAGGGAGCCAGCCATGCCAGTAAGGAGCCAGCCATGCCAGTAAGGAGCCAGCCGTGCCAGTAAAGTGCCAGCCATGTCAGTAGGGAGTCAGCCGTGCCAGTAAGGTGCCAGCCGTGGCAGTAAGGAGCCAGCCGTGCCAGTAAGGTGCCAGCCCTGGCAGTAAGGTGCCAGTAAGGTGCCAGCCGTGCCAGTAGGGAGCCAGCCGTGCCAGTAGGGAGCCAGCCGTGCCAGTAAGGTGCCAGCCATGCCAGTAAGGAGCCAGCCGTGCCAGTATGGTGCCAGCCGTGCCAGTAAGGAGTCAGCCGTGCCAGTAAGGTGCCAGCCGTGCCAGTAAGGTGCCAGCCGTGCCAGTAGGGAGCCAGCCGTGCCAGTAGGGAGCCAGCCGTGCCAGTAAGGTGCCAGCCATGCCAGTAAGGAGCCAGCCATACCAGTAAGGTGCCAGCCATGCCAGTAGGGAGCCAGCCGTGCCAGTAAGGTGCCAGCCGTGCCAGTAGGGAGCCAGCCATGCCAGTTGGTTGCCAGCCGTGTCAGTAGGGTGCTAGTCGTGCCAGTAGGGAGCCAGCCATGCCAGTAAGGTGCCAGCCATGCCAGTAAGGAGCCAGGCATGCCAGTAAGGTGCCAGCCATGCCAGTAGGTTGCCAGTCGTGCCAGTAGGGTGCCAGCCGTGCCAGTGGGGAGCCAGTCATGCCAGTATGGTGCCAGCCGTGCCAGTACGTTGCCAGCCGTGCCAGTGGGGAGCCAGCCGTTCCAGTATGGTGCCAGCCGTGCCAGTAGGTTGCCAGCCGTGCCAGTAGGGAGCCAGCCGTGCCAGTGGGGTGCCAGCTGTGCCAGTGGGGTGCCAGCCATGTCAGTAGGGAGCCAGTCGTGCCAGTAGGTTGCCAGCCGTGCCAGTAGGGAGCCAGTCGTGCCAGAGGGGTGCCAGCCGTGCCAGTAGGGTGCCAGCCATGTCAGTAGTTAGCCAGTCGTGCCAGAGGGGTGCCAGCCGTGCCAGTTTGGTGCCACACATCCGCAGAGGGTGTCTGAACTGCACTTTAGTTCTGGGAAACCGGGAATCATTTAGGACTCAACTGGAAGACTAAATGAAACCAAGTGATAGAAGAATGATTTCACACCAAAGGCCTGAGGAGTCGAACTAAGAGAGCATTGATCTCCTGCTTTGTCCTGGTGATGGATATCATGCTTCTGTGAGCGGAGGAGAAGAGCCCCCTGTGTGCGCTGCTGATAAATAACATCGACCGTCATAATCAAAGTGTCTGTAAGCTCATCACCCTCCACACACACACGTCCATGAGAAGCACACGTGCTCTTCAGCCTGGTCAGTCACGTGACGCACAGTTTAGGAAATCTCTCAGCCAGCTCGCTTGCGTGACACTTTCCTCTTCCAAGTCTTCCTCAAAGCTGTCAGCAAGTGCCCTGGTGGATCAGTGGAGCTGCCTGCTCTGAAGGCCTATGCATGGTTCTGATTTCTGGGGGAAAAACATCTTTGGATCTGATATGTAATTCAGCACTCCCACAGTATGCCCGCCAAGCACTATCTGGGAACTGTTAACTAAATAATGGTTATTTTTCACCGACTCCAGGCCAGTGTACACCCCCCACTAATCGCAAGGAATTTGAGACATATTAATGTAACGGATTGTATTTTGTGAGCATAATATGCTTGAATTGCCTAATACCGAAGAATAGCAAATTGTATTACGAAAGATTTTTAGAGCCCAGTGCAAATATTAGCAGAGAGACCACTGGCTGTTTTGTTTCCGTGCTTTTTTCTGAGGTCCTCCTCAGGATCATTCTGTATTTTATTGGGCTTTTATTTTGTTACGACTGTGAGTCTGCCGTCCAAACAGGGCTGGTCACACTTTAAAGGGACAGACGCACATTAAGGTGAGGGGCATCAGCAGATGCGCGTCTCTTTTCTGGGGACGGCCATTGAGGCTTAAGGCCTGATCTTACATGCTGTCCCCAAAGCCGACTGCATCACTGCTTGGCCAAGGTTTCCAGTATAGAAGCTTCAATACTAAGAACGTAGTACCAGCTGTGCTTTCGCAAAGTACCAGATTGAAAACGCTGCCACTGAATGAACATGCATTGTAATTTACATCTTTCAGGAACATGAACATTTTCAAACAGCACCTCAGCAGCGACATCCTGAATCATAACTAAAGAAAGTGTGCTGGGAACACTGGGATATTCTCGTCGTTTAGATTTCAGCTGTAAGTAGCATATAGAGGAAACACTAATACAACCCAAACCTCGGTCCCTGGCTGACCTCTCCTTACATCTGACTCCGTCGCCGTCATACGTGTTGGTGGTCCGTAGGTGCCGTTTTCGTCCATGTCTCTGGGGCAGTAAGTCCGTAATACCAGACTCAATTACCTTCTGTCACTGGGAACAATCAGTTGATTGAAATACAAAATTATATCTCCCCATCAGGGTGAAAGGCATTTATTACATGATATTACTAAGGTATTCTGTGTCTATTCAGGACCTTTCAGGCTAAATGCCATCCGAGGGCTTGTGAGCTACAATCCGTCTTTTGTTGGATTCGCCTTTGTGTTTATTGTCTATTCAGTCTTTTGTCCCCGTTTGTTTCGGAAATTGTAACTTCTCTTTCTGCATTGTTGGTTCGCCAGTATCTCCGCGATCCTTTTGGTCGACGTGTCCTGACATAAAACGGACTCAAAGGCAGGCGTTAGGAGAACCAAAGAGGGTTTTATTGGGGTCAAAAACAGGGGCAAGGGAAATAAACAGGACCGTGAGGGGTCAAAATGGGACGAGTAGCACTGGGAAAGGCACAGGCAACAGGAGGACTGACATGAAGGACTGGGCAAGGGAACACAGGACTGGGAAGCACTTATATGCAGGACTAACGGAGGGCTGACACAATGCAGGTGAGGATGGTTAGCACAATAGGGTTGGGGAATCCATGAGAGACACACCTAGGGAGGATCAGATGGGACCAGGAGAGCCAGCAGCGCCCCCTGCTGTTCATACTGAGGGACGGACTGGACAGGTTGTGACATCGCAAATATATTACTTAAGAAACACAATTAATCATCCATCCATCCATCCATTTTCCAAACCGCTTATCCTACTGGGTCGCGGGGGGTCCGGAGCCTATCCCGGAAGCAATGGGCACGAGGCAGGGAACAACCCAGGATGGGGGGGCCAACCCATCACAGGGCACACTCACACACCAGTCACTCACACACCATTCACTCACACATGCACATCTATGGGCAATTTAGCGACTCCAATTAGCCTCAGCATGTTTTTGGACTGTGGGGGGAAACCGGAGTACCCGGAGGAAACCCCACGATGACATGGGGAGAACATGCAAACTCCACACACATGTGACCCAGGCGGAGACTCGAACCCGGGTCCCAGAGGTGTGAGGCAACAGTACTAACCACTGCACCACCATGCCGCCCCTGCAATTAATCATTTAATAAATAAATGCATTATGTTTATTGATTTGAAATAAATATTAAGTTGTATATTGAATGAAAGTATGTAAAGTAGAACATATCCGATTTTATTGTATGTTTTAAAGGAGGTTCTCTGTTAGAACATAAGAAATTTACAAAGGAGAGGAGGCTATTCGGCACATTAAGCTCGTTTGGAGAGAACTTAGCTAATAGCTCAGAGTTCTTATAATCTTATCTATCTCTGACTGAAAGGAACCCAAGGTTTTATCTTGCACTACAGTAGCTGGAAGGCTGTTCCGCACTGAGGGGCAGGGTCTTAACTACACGCTGTGTAAAGAAGTGCTTTCTCAAATCCAGTGTAAAATGTTCTCCTGCTAAGAGAGCCGCAAATAAAAAGTGAATTGTGGAATCTGAGGAAAGTTGAATTAGCCAAGCTATAATTATTTGACTGTTTGAGAATAAATAACCTGCTATGTGGCTGCGCTAGAAAGGTAACCAAACTTTCTGTAGGGTACTCGGGTTTTATGCGATTGAGTGATACCAGGAGTTAACGCTTCTGGTTAAAATCTGCGAGGATCAGGACTTTGTGGTTTAGTCTTTCCTGATGAAAGACGATGCTTTTTTTTCTTGATTTCACTAATCCGTATCGCCTCCAGTCAGCGAATAATAAATGAAATGAAGCGGTGGCGCTTTAAGACTCTGCCGCTTATAAGATTATTCCGCTGCTGTAAATGTGCAGCGTACATTCAGATCTGAAGGATAACGTGAGTGCAGGGTTAGCTGCAGAGTGGCACTGATGGTTAGAGGAGCAGTGGGCCCCAGCCTCGGCTGACAGCAGGAAAGCAAACATCGCCCAGGTGGCGCAGCGGCAGGCGATGGATGCACGGCTGACAGTCCCTGGTGGGCTTGGGGGTGGGTCTGAGTATGGCCACGGTTAGAGCTACAGACAGCAGCAGAGCTTTGGTCCTCCTCTGATCTCCCAGGGGGGCCCGAGCCGAACGCAGAGCGGAAATCGCGGCATCCTGATCCTCACCTCCCCACCCCCCCGGCCGCTGTCTTGGCTTTGCTGACCCTGACTGTAATGACTCACCCTGCGGCTATAAGGCTTGCTGCCTTGTCACAGGATCTCAGAGGCTTTGAGGAGCCACTGTTCAGATCCGTCTGTTCATCTTCCCGCCCATCCAGCCCTCCAGGGGAGACCCTCCTATGCAGTAAAATGTAAACCTATCAACAGTTCTGAGTTAGAAAATGATCTTCTCCAGTTCTCTGGGAGTCTGGTTCCACAGCTCCTTCAGCTAACACCCTTTTTTTGCAGTCAAAATCAAGGAGAACATCTCAGGATGTTGGACATGGTTTCTTTGTTCTGCTTAATGTGACTGCGAGATGTTCTCCTGCTGGATGATGAATACGGGGGTGGACACACACACACACACACACACACACACACACACACACACACACACACGTACACTCACACACAGCTCCCCAGGGCAAAAAAAAACATGATTACAGAGCAAGAAAGAAGACCACTGCACATTCCACTTGTGCACTGCAAAGTAAACACCCTCCCCACTGAAAGGCAGTGCCGCTTATTTGCGTTATCTACAGATCCTCATGGGCAGGATTTTAAAGATCACTGCATAAATTATTTGATGCCATCTGCAACCAAAAACGTAGCAGATCCTGTGTCCTTGGCCTGCTGAGGAGCATTTTCATATCACTGCTTTCAGGGCAGGTTGCGCTGTAAATGCCTCAGCCCTGTGTGAGTGATGGGATCGTCTCACACAAACATAACTGGCCATTTTTTATGTAGCAGTGCAATATTAGGTTTGGGTTCTTACCTCCAGTTCTCACAGCTCTTGTTTCTCCAAAGGAAACTACGGAGAAGGTATTGGTGGCCTTTGACGACCAGTCTGCCTGCTGTGGGGAGAGGAGACCAGGGAACTGCGGGACATATGGCTTCTGCCATGAAGTCTCAGAAACATTAATCAAGAGGATTGAGTACATTCAAGCAAAGGAGATTAGCATGAATGCACCCGCATTAAATGACTCCCTGAGGCTATTTTACATCATTTACCTGATCCTTCACTGTCTTATTATACACCTCGTTATTTAAGATTTCCTCACCTTCAGAACAGAAAAGTCAGCATTTTGGGAATGTTCATCCATGTTCTCCCAAAACCCTTCATGTCCAATAACAGGCTCTAAGGGCAGGAAGTGGCTTTCATCCTAGACAGCTACCTAAGTCATATGATGAAGATGATGAAGATGATGAAGCTGTCAATCCCCAGTCCCCTGGAGAGTGTGCTATGGGAGGGGTGTTTCATAGAAAAGGTTAATCATTCAAGTAAGAAAACCACGAAAAGCTTGGATGGAGACACGGATATACACTCACCGGCCACTTTATTAGGCACACCTGTCCAATTGCTCGTTGACGCAAATTACTGATCAGCCAATCACATGGTGGCAACTCAATGCATTTAGGCATGTTGACTTGGTCAAGACGAACCGCTGCAGTTCAAACCGAGCTTCATAATGAGGAAGAAAGGTGATTTAAGTGACTTTGAACGTGGCATGATTGTTGGTGCCAGATGGGCTGGTCTGAGTATTGCAGAAACTGCTGATCTTCTGGGATTGTCACACACAACCATCTCTAGGGTTTACAGAGAATGGTCCGAAAAAAGGGAAAACATCCAGTGAGCGGCAGTTCTGTGGGCGAAAATGCCTTGTTGATGCCAGATGTCAGAGGAGAATGACCAGAGTGGTTCGAGCTGATAGAAAGGCAACAGTAACTCAAATAACCGCTCGTTACAACCAAGGTATGCAGAAGAGCATCTCTGAACGCACAACATGTCAAACCTTGAGGCAGATGGGCTGCAGCAGCAGAAGACCACACCGGGTGCCACTCCTGTCAGCAAAGAACAGGAAAGTGAGGCTACAATTCACACAGGCTCACCGAAATTAGACAATAGAAGATTGGAAAAATGTTGCCTAGTCTGATGAGTCTCGATTTCTGCTGCAACATTCAGGTGGTAGGGTCAGAATTTGGTGTCAACAACATGAAAGCATGGATACATCCTGCCTTGTATCAACGGTTCAGGCTGGTGGTGGTGGTGTAATGGTGTGGGGGACATTTTACCGGCACACTTTGGACCCCTTAGTACTAATTCATCATCGTTGAAACACCACAGCCTACCTGAGTATTGTTGCTGACCATGTCCATCCCTTTATGACCACAGTGTACCCATCTTCTGATGGCTACTTCCAGCAGGATAATGCACCATGTCATAAAGCTTGAATCATCTCAGACTGGTTTCTTGAACATGACAATGAGTTCACTGTACTCAAATGGCCTCCACAGTCACCAGATCTCAATCCAATAGAGCACCTTTGGGATGTGGTGGAACGGGAGATTCGCATCATGGATGTGCAACCGACACATCTGCAGCAACTGAGTGATGCTATCATGTCAATATGGACCAATATTTCTAAGGAATGTTTCCAGTACCTTGTTGAATCTACGCCACGACGAATTAAGGCAGTTCTGAAGGCAAAAGGGGGTCCAACCCGGTACTAGCAAGGTGTACCTAATAAAGTGGCCGGTGAGTGCACATTAACATACTGAAATTCCGAGGCCCTTGGGCCAGTGATCGGGGGCGGGGGGGGGGGGGGTGGACTCAGGTGAGACTCAGGATTGTGGCTGCCCCCTCCCGGACATGAGATTTGTTAGTGGGCCTTCCCAGTCTGGTCCAGACAGGCATGTTCAGCCAGTTCAGCAGAGGGGGGAGATCCCGGGGTGGGGGTTTGCTCCGGGCCGCCGTACTTCCTCTTGGAGTTTATGTTGGATTTGGACAAGGTGACGCCACCGCTAGCTTCCCCTAGCAGGTGGGCAGTTAATGGGAATAGCAGCTGGGGGGAGGGTGAGTGTGTGTGTGTGTGTGTGTGTGTGGGAGGGGGGGTGGGGGTATGAGACCTACCGATGAATGTGGAAGACTGAAGAAGGTGACCAGGCTGGGGGGGTTAATGAATGTCAGGTGTGCAGAACCACCGAAACCTAAAGTGCCGGTTTCCGTAACGTTTCGATGTCAGTAATCTGAGCCGAAGATAGATTACGAGATACGGCTCCTTCTGACTGTGCTTGATCGGAACAAAGCTCAAAATCAATAGCAGGAGAGCACTATGGTGGTGATGTACAGGCCTGTCTGAGCATATAGGGCATCTTCTCCAGCCTGGAGAAGGGAATGTAGCTTAACTTTTGTGACGGCTGTGACACCTCAGATAAAAGACTGCTGACCATCTCTGTGATAGTCCAAGTATGGCAGCAGTATGACAGCGGTATGGCAGCGGTATGCCAGCGGTATGGCAGCGTATGGCAGCGTATGGCAGCGGTATGGCAGCGGTATGGCAGCGTAAGGCAGCGGTATGGCAGCGGCATGGCAGCGGCATGGCAGCGGCATGGCAGCGGCATGGCAGCGGCATGGCAGCGGTATGACAGCGGTATGGCAGCGGCATGGCAGCGGTAAGGCAGCGGTATGGCAGCGGTATGACAGCGGTATGGCAGCGGCATGGCAGTGGTATGGCAGCGGTAAGGCAGCGGTAAGGCAGCGTATGGCAGCGGTATGGCAGCGGTATGGCAGCGGTATGACAGCGGTATGGCAGTGGTATGGCAGCGGTATGGCAGCGTATGGCAGCGGTATGGCAGTGGTATGGCAGCGGTATGGCAGCGTATGGCAGCAGTGTAACGACCCAAAATGAAATTAGAAGTTTGGTGTAATTGAGTGCTTTTTAGCATCTGCACGATTTGTAATGTTCTTAAGAGGTAATACTTGTAAATTAGAGGAGAAAGACTTTTTCCTGATGAAATGCTTGGTAATGGTTTCCAGGATACATTATAACGACATGGAATGCTTCTTCGGTGGAAACAATCATCATCTTAAACCAATTTTGATAATCGCTTGCAGAATCGAGGCGATGTACAGTTTCTCTCCTCAGAAAGTGGGGGCGCGAGTGTCCTGTGCTGGGGGGTGATTCTGGTAGAGGGGGAGCAGAGTCTTTGAGTCACACAAGTGGGAAGCCATTTTCACAACTACAGGTACAGCGGTATGTTTCCCCCAAATGGGGCCCCCTTTAAGTCATGTATGTTTGACAGTGAAGCTCTTTTGCAACTGAGCACAAAGTCAGTCTTTTTTCCGGCACCCCTGATTTGGCAGGGGGGGGGTTATGGGACTCGCTCATTTTTCTACCCAGCATGAGATTCAACCCAGAAACCTTCTGCTCACAGACACAGAGATCCAGCCCACTGAGCCACTCACCCATCACCCAGCTGCTGTGAGTTTATTCTGAATGGGGTTAGGGTTAGGTTAGGTTAGGGTTAGGGTTAGGGTTAGGGTTTGAAAGCACGGGACACCAGGCAGGGAGTCTACAAACGTTTTCTGTGTTTGAATCCTCTGCCATTTTCACACTGAAGTCTGCTCTCTGCATGTGCATTACCTCCATAAAGGCACTGGCCTGGATGGAGAGCTGAACATTTCTCTGCTGATTGTAAACGGGAGTTCCAGGACAGATGGAGGAGGGTATGGGCACTGACTGCGAATGTCTTGGCTACGATCTTTGCATTGTGGAGGTTTTTATTCTTCTGATGAACAGCCTTCAAAGTCACATCCTGTGTTTTGAAAAAACATGTTAAGGGGTCATCTCAGAGGTAGATGCAGACCTGTAATTTATGTTTGATGAAGCGACGCTTAAGAAAATAGTATGTGGCGAGTGGTGGTGAGAGAAATACTGCCAAATAGTACCAAACAATGGTACCAATAGCCACACGTTAGTCCGACTACGCCACCCCAGGTATTACACCCAGAGAAAGTTAAATCGCCCTATCCCCGGGCAAAGGCACACTGGTCCGTTCACCATAAACAGCGGAGAGACGTTGTTCCGAACACACACACTTTTATTACACAGTAAAACCATAAAAAGAGTAATCAGTCAATCCGAGCACCATAAGCTTGGAGCACCGCCGCGTACCAGCAGCCACTTCCTGCCGATCTAAGGCTGGGCGTCGGGACCTAGAACAGCCAGAGTCGGGCGGGCACAAGCAAGGAGGGAAAAACAAGACGTAACCGCAAACCAAACAAAATCACGCAAAACCCAAAGAAAACACTGCAGTCTAAAAGAAACAAATAAAATACAAAACCATTACATTAATACAGAAAATAAATAAATCCCCTTTAAAACAGAACAAATGTATCAACAAAACAAACATAATACAATCAAAACAAAACACAAACCCTTAGGAAGCGGGGGACCAGTCAGACTCTCCAACCCCCGCTCGCACTCATATGGGCACGCACACCCCCCTGCCCCCAGCTATGGACCCGCTTGCGACTCAGCCTGCTATAGGCTAGACAGAGTATGGACAAACCGGAAGCGCAAAGCGAAAAGGTGCAAACGTCACTAGACAGCAGCAATAAGGCAAAGTAAAGCTGAGCCGCCGCTAGGCAGAGCAGGGCGCCGTCGCCGCTAGGCAGAGCAGGGCGCCGTCGCCGCTAGGCAGAGCAGGGCGCCGTCGCCGCTAGGCAGAGCAGGGCACAGTCGCCGCTAGGCAGAGCAGGGCACAGTCGCCGCTAGGCAGAGCAGCAGTAGTTCCACGCGAGATGAAGCAGCTGTCAACCCCACGCCACAACACACGGGACCCGGGCTGAACACACCAAGGTAAGATGTCCGCGGACGAACAGGAGATCCAACAATTAAGGTGACCGCCGACAAGGAGCCTAGAACATTGGTGCCAGGGTAACCCTTATAGTCTGAGCGCCCTCTCCGATTGGCCACTCCCTCCAGAACTTAATTAGGCACACACCTCGTTTCCTTCTCCTGCTACAGTCTACCCCCCATCTCTTTATCGTCGCCCCGACGATAACACAAGCCAACAAAAGAACCCACTACATCCAGGGCCTAAACACAGCAATCATGGCATTAGATGCAGTATCTGCAGAGCGCACAGCCCCGTGTACCTCCCCCAAAGACCTAGGCAAGTGATGGATATTAGAATGCCGGCCAGCAGTAGATCGTACTGTCCGCCGAAGGGCCACCCCACCAAGATCTACATTACCAGCTAGTGGGTCCACTGAGGAAGCGGATGGTTGCCTGGTTAGGGTCGAGTCCACTGGACAAGCGTGAACAGGCTCCACCTCACCCGGTATCCGAGTCACCTGTGGAGTAGCTACCGAACCCAAAGCTGGAACTGACGAGATCACAGTTGGACTGTGATCTTCCAGCCCTAAACACAACAGATCACCAGCCACTGAATCCTCCTCCTCTGACTGTGGCGAGTCCATTGGTGGTGGAAAACTAACCACCACCCCCGTAGGAAGGTCCCTTCCAACCACCGCCTTCAGTAGATTGCGATGAACTCGCCTTACCTTAGACTGACCATGCAGGGGGGCCACAGTATACACGGAGCCGCCAGAATCAGGTACCTGTAAGATTTTGTACATTACCGAACCCCACAAATCCTGAATTTTATGCCGACCCTTGGCACTGGTCTCCCGCAACAGCACGCGCTGACCCTCAGCCAGAGGAACATCCCGGACATGCTGATCGTAATTCCTTTTCCGACGGGCTGCAGCCACCCTTAACCGTTCTCTCGCACCGTCAACCGCAACCTGTAATCGGGCCTGATGTTCCTTGACCCACTCATGAACACATCCCCTACCGGGATCCTGAACTCTACCAAGCAGAAAATCCACTGGGAGCCGAGGCTCCTGGCCAAACATCAAGAAAAAGGGGGACTCACCGGTGGCCTGATGGGGAGTTGTATTATAGCAGTACACTAACTGCGGCAAACAGGAATGCCAGTCCCGCTTGCGAGACACCGGCAGCGCGCGAAGTAAATTATGAAGCGTCCTATTGAACCTTTCACACTGTCCATTCCCCGCCGGATGGTATGGGGTAGTGCGAGAACGTTCAATGCCATAAAGATCACAAAGCTGGCGGATCAACAAGCTCTCAAAATTTCGGCCTTGGTCGGAATGAATCCGAGCTGGAACCCCAAACTTGTAAAACCATTCCGAAACCAAAACCTGCGCTACGGTCGAGGCACGTTGATCTCGAGTGGGAATGGCCAGGGTGTACTTACTAAAGATGTCTGTCATCACCAAAACATTTTCTAGGCCATTACAAGCAGGCTCCAATACGGTATAATCTATTGCCAAGATTTCGTTAGGCTTTGATGCCAAAAGATGCCCCATGTAGCTATGAGCCACCGGCTGATTGTCCTTCGCAACTTGGCATCTCTCACACATCTGACACCAACCAGCCACCTCTGAAGACATACTGGGCCAATAACACCGTGAACGCAAAAGCCCCAAGGTCCGCTCTACCCCCTGGTGGCCATGCTCCTGATGGAGCTGTGTCAAGACCTCCTCCTTCAATGCAGCTGGTAGCAGCAGCTGAAATTCAACCTCTCCCCCATCAGGGTGAAAGATCTGCCGATACAAAATTCCGTCCCTCTCCACCAACCGACCCCATTGCCGCAACACCACCAATACAGGCTGGGAAAGCTGTTTCCGCTCCTCAAAATTGGGGCGCTGCTTCCGCCTCCAAAACACCAAGACCTCCTTCAAAGTGGGGTCAGCTTGCTGAAGAGCACGGATGTCAGCCAGAGAATGCCCTGGCAAGACTGTAATTGCCGCTTGAGTCCCTGGAACCTGATGGGACTGCAAAGCGTGCCGTAAGGGCCCAGGGAGTAAAGTGCCAGGGACCATACCTTCCATTCCCTGAGCACTAGATGGATGCTGACGTGACAAAGCATCTGCATTTTTATTACTCTTCCCTGACCGATACTTGATCTCGAAGTCAAAAACTGCAAGCTGAGCAGCCCACCGTTGCTCCGTCGCTCCAAGTTTTGCAGTGGACAAATGACTCAATGGGTTGTTATCGGTGTAGACAACACACTTCTGCCCCAATAGGTACTCCCGAAACTTTTCGGTCATAGCCCATTTCAATGCCAAAAACTCCAGTTTCATAGAACTGTAGTTTTGCATGTTTCGCTCAGTCGGCCTCAACCCTCGACTGGCAAAAGCTATAGGTCTGACCCTATTGTCCTGTTCCTGTGAAAGTACTGCTCCCAGGCCGCCATAACTGGCGTCAACCTCCAGAATAAATGGCTGTGAAAAATCTGCATAAGCAAGCACCGGCGCGGTAGTGAACTTGGTCTTAAGAGCTTCAAAGCTATCACGACATTCTGCAGTCCAGCTCTCAATCAGACCCTGTCCTCCCTTCCCCTTGGTCTTTGAGCCACTAAGCTCTCCAACCAGCCTATGTAGGGGGGCAGCCAACTTGGCAAAACCCTCTACAAAACGCCTATAGTAACTAGCAAAACCCAGGAAAGAGCGCAGCCCTGATACAGTACTGGGAAGCGGCCACTTAGCCACTACTTCTACCTTGGCTGGATCCGTAGAGACCCCCTCCTTCGAGATCACATGGCCAAGGTAGCGTACCTCAGACTGAAGGAAAGCACATTTGCTCAGTTTGACCTTGAGACCCTCCAGCTGGAGACGGTTCAACACTACCTCCAACCTCTCCAGATGCTGCTCTACGGTGGAGGAAAACACCACGATATCGTCCAGATATAGCAACAAAGACTGGCCCTGTTGATCACCAAACATCCTCTGCATCAACCGCTGAAACGTGCTCGGAGCATTACATAAACCAAACGGCATACGATTGAATTCAAACAGCCCAAAGGGCGTACAGAATGCCGTCTTTGGACGATCCTGCTCTGCCACCATTACTTGATTATAGCCACTAGCCAGATCTAGAGTAGAAAACCAGCGGGCCCCAGTAAGGGCATCAAGAGACTCCTCAATCCGAGGCAGGGGAAAAGCATCCTTTCTGGTCTTACTATTCAACTGCCTATAGTCTACGCACAAGCGCAAACTGCCATCCTTTTTCCGGACCAGAACAATAGGGGAAGCATAGGGACTACTGCTTTCCGTAATCACCTGAGCTTCCAAAAGCTGATTAATATGCCCTTTCACCAGCTCGTACTCTGAAGGTGGTATGCGCCTATAGCGCTGCCTAACTGGGGCCTCATCCAGTAGTGGAATCTCATGCATAATCAGATCTGTACAACCCAAATCCCCCTCGTCAACTGAAAACACTGACGCGAATTTTCTTAGCAGGGTTTTTACTAGGATCTGTGTCTCAACCGGGAGCGAGGACAGGTCCAGAGCCTCCACTGGATCCATAGTGGCTGTGGTCGCAGACTGAAATGCCGTAGTGGGTACCCCCGGAGGCACCTCCGTGACTCCAGCAGGGAGGCTCACCACGCTAACTGCACCTAAGGTACCTAAAAAGGTACGAGGGTAGAGAAGCACATCAGTAGCCCCTACATTGATGACAGAAATGTACACTGTGCCCTGCAGCACCTGAACCAATGCCGGGGAAGCAAGAAGCCCAGCAGGCAAACCAGCCTCTGGAGGTTCAAACATTACAGTGCTACCAGAAAGCTGCTCCGAGCATGTTGCGGCCACCAACTTCATGGTCCCACCTGGAACGCGACAGGCCCTCCCACCCCGGACCTTGGCCCTACCAGAAACCGGAGGAGCCAACTCCTGAGCATGACACTGACATAATGCCTGCACTACTGGTTCAGGGACCTGAAACGAGCCAGGTTGTTCAAACAACAACGCACCATGCTGGGAAAACAACTCTCGATAACACCTCCTAATCACATTCATACCCAGTATACCTGGAAATTGAGATGGTAAACTGCCAGGGGGATCCCTGACCACAAGTATCCCACAGCCCAGCATCCACTTTCCACACAGGTTAACATCTAGCTCCAGATAACCAATATATGGAATAACTAGTCCATTGGCAGCTCGTAGCTCCAACCAACGGCAATCCTGTAGTCGCTCATGACCCAAAGGCACAAAATATTGCTGAAAGAAGCTCTGAGTGATAGTAGACACCATTGATCCAGTGTCAACCAAACAGGGAACCCTTACACCACTCATGTCTACCTCCAAGTGGGGGCAGGATGACATTAACCGGGAGGCATTCCCCAAATTACTTGAGCCAGAAACAATCCCCACAGAACTTTGGCCCCCCAGTTCAGTGGGCACTAGTTTTCCGACGGCTGCACCGGATGGGGCTGACTATTGGGCTGTGAGAATATCCTCTGCCGGGGCAAGTTACCAGAGCGAATGCGCAAACCACCACACTCCCTAGCGAAGTGACCGGGCTGCTGACAACGCCGACATATTACTGGATCCTTCTGGGGTGCACGATCACGCTGACTGGAGTTCTGCAACCGAGCCACGCTCTGGGTGAGCTGAGACAACTGCTTCTGCTGACACGTCAGTAACGCTCTCACTTCCTCCATTGCAGTCAAATGGGATGAATTACCAGCACCCTGGGGACCACCATGAACCCCATACTGAACACCAAGCACTGCTGGCACGGAACTACTCCGTCCGCGTGCAGCACGGGGCAAACCCTCACGCTCCCACCTGATAGCCTCCCCTCGGACATCCAACAACGTAGCCATAGGCTGCCGGCGCACTAATTGTTTCAATTCACGGCGCAAAGCACCATCTAGTACGTGTTCAATAAATTGATCCCGCAGCAACAAATCTGCATTCTCCATATCGGCCGGTGCACGCTGTTTTACAGCCTCCATAAGGCCCATTAAAGCCAAGGAAAACTCCTGAAGAGACTCCCCGTCCTCTTGCCTTCTAGCAAAGAAAGCTTGCTGTAAAGACACATAGGATTCAGTACACCCGTACAGTTCCTTTAGAACTGCTATTATCTTTACTGGGTCTGTTCTGTCCTGAGGACGGTACTTTATCTCCTCCCTTGCCTCGCCCTCCAAATGGTCAAACAAGAAGAATGCCTGATCTGCCCTGGACAAATGACGTGCCCTCATACTGGCCTCCACTTCCTCCAGCCACTCCATTAACCCTATTCCTGTTCTCCCTCTAAAAATGGGGCATTTCCTATCCCTAGGGACAAGAACCAAACGTTCAACTACAGGGGTACCTCTACTGGGTACAGTAAAGTGACTGGGGTTAACACTAGCACTAGGCCCTGGGGCAACAGAAACCGGCTCCTGGCGCAGCCTATCATTCTCAGCTTGCAGTTGTAAAACAAGCTCCCTCAATTCCTGTAACTCCTCCGCCATACCTATAATTTAACCAAGGCTGGGCTAATCCAGTATGATGGTAGCACGCAAATGATTACAGCTGCACGAACCAGTATCTTGGGCAAACCTTCACCAAGCCACCCAAAAGGATCCACAAGGAACAAACTGCTGCTCTGCCTCTCAAAACTGACGACACCCTAAAAAAACAAAAAATTACAGAAACTCAATTAAAAGGAACACACGTCTCCGCTGAAAGATGATCCTGCCGACTACGCCAAGATGTGGCGAGTGGTGGTGAGAGAAATACTGCCAAATAGTACCAAACAATGGTACCAATAGCCACACGTTAGTCCGACTACGCCACCCCAGGTATTACACCCAGAGAAAGTTAAATCGCCCTATCCCCGGGCAAAGGCACACTGGTCCGTTCACCATAAACAGCGGAGAGACGTTGTTCCGAACACACACACTTTTATTACACAGTAAAACCATAAAAAGAGTAATCAGTCAATCCGAGCACCATAAGCTTGGAGCACCGCCGCGTACCAGCAGCCACTTCCTGCCGATCTAAGGCTGGGCGTCGGGACCTAGAACAGCCAGAGTCGGGCGGGCACAAGCAAGGAGGGAAAAACAAGACGTAACCGCAAACCAAACAAAATCACGCAAAACCCAAAGAAAACACTGCAGTCTAAAAGAAACAAATAAAATACAAAACCATTACATTAATACAGAAAATAAATAAATCCCCTTTAAAACAGAACAAATGTATCAACAAAACAAACATAATACAATCAAAACAAAACACAAACCCTTAGGAAGCGGGGGACCAGTCAGACTCTCCAACCCCCGCTCGCACTCATATGGGCACGCACACCCCCCTGCCCCCAGCTATGGACCCGCTTGCGACTCAGCCTGCTATAGGCTAGACAGAGTATGGACAAACCGGAAGCGCAAAGCGAAAAGGTGCAAACGTCACTAGACAGCAGCAATAAGGCAAAGTAAAGCTGAGCCGCCGCTAGGCAGAGCAGGGCGCCGTCGCCGCTAGGCAGAGCAGGGCACAGTCGCCGCTAGGCAGAGCAGCAGTAGTTCCACGCGAGATGAAGCAGCTGTCAACCCCACGCCACAACACACGGGACCCGGGCTGAACACACCAAGGTAAGATGTCCGCGGACGAACAGGAGATCCAACAATTAAGGTGACCGCCGACAAGGAGCCTAGAACATTGGTGCCAGGGTAACCCTTATAGTCTGAGCGCCCTCTCCGATTGGCCACTCCCTCCAGAACTTAATTAGGCACACACCTCGTTTCCTTCTCCTGCTACAAGTAGTTTGGCTGGATTAAAATCATTAGTAAAAACACACTTATAGGGCTAAGTTGCCTGGAGATTCAAAAAAATTGAGATATCCTACCTGCCCTCCTGACTGCGTCGCTAAGTGAAGTGCTCTTACGAATACCCCCTATCCGAAAAAAGATTTTGTTTACATTATATCTGAATTAAACCTTCAATATGTAGTCCTGTTTAAAAAATGATCTATCCTCTACAACCAATTTTCGCCTGCTGTGCAAAGTGCTGAAATCTCTAGTGTGTCTCTTCTGCAATGGACAGGCATCCTATATTTCATAGGAAATAATAAAATATATGTTAATATCTGCCAAAGAAACACTGTTAAAGTTTGTCACAGGGAAACCTGCATTACGGGTTGCGTTTAAAATTTGTACAAAGACACATAAACTCAGCGACCTCATCGGCATGCGTGTTCCAGGGCTCTGATAAAATGTCTGCTCTCGCTGAGAGATGCATTGGCTAACAGGCGATAAAAGTACGAGGTTCAGGTGAAATACGGGAGCTGCCGAGCGCCAGGACACATGAACTCATATCCAGCATGCTGCTTAATGCAGGAGATCACGCCACACTGGTATATTTCATGCAGCCGGACTCGAATTTACGGCGTTCGTTCCGAAGTGCTTCTTTCTGAGACGTGTAAATGAGAAATAAGGATGAGGACTTAACGTTATTTCAAATGCACCCTGGATCAACCCTGCAGGGGATTGTGGAAACCGAAGTCTGGGGGGGCGTGGGGTGCGGGTGGCAGAAAAGCACCCAGCATGCCCTCTGTCTGCGTGGTCCCCGACGGCAGGATTTATGAGGCTGTCGAAGGTTGGCGATGCTTTGATGCTCGGGAACACATAACGCCTTTTCCCTGATGCATGCTCGGCTAATGATGTCTGGGTTGACCACTGGCATGCAATCCAATCCCCCTCCAGTTTAACAAGTTGGTATCTGCCAACAGCAAAATTGCACAGACCTGGTCAGACCCTGACCATAACCTCTCGCCCCCAGTCACTTTGGTACAGACCGCAATTCCCACATCCAGGGAAAAGCAGCTGAGCACCACCCTCTGCTCTGCCCGCTGTGTTGATCCTGCCATCGGCCAGGCTTTCCCTGTGCTGTGGGTGATGTCATCGTCTCTTTGATGAAGCTTAATTAGTGTGGGACCGGCATGGCTTTCTTCTCGCTTCGTCTCGCTCCCAGGCTTTAATCAGATGCGCCGAGTGCGAGAGGAGATCGAGAGGAGATCGAGAGGAGCGCCCGGGAGCTCGTAAACCCTCCCGTCTGGCTGTGCGAGTTTGGTGTTTCAGCTGAGACACGCAGCACCGTCACCAGACTGCATTCCCCTCAGAGTGTCCCAGCCGCCGGCACCATTGCATGCAAACCGCACATGTGCACGTTTCCGGAAGGCACCAGAAAAGGAAGACAGCCCTGAAGGAGACGCGTGGTGCCTGAAGGCTTAGAAGGTGATTCCTGAAAGCAGGCCAGCCGAGGCAGAGCCGCTGCTCTCTCCGTCAATTTACACACAGTCCAGAAGAAAAAGGCATCAAGGTCTGCAAATGTGTCGCTCTGGGGAAATAAATGCAAGATTAAGAAAGGAAAGCTGAACAAAGCGTGAATAGGAGCCACAGTCTTTTAAATGTTTTCGCATTGCTTGTGGCAGCTGGCCGGCTCCGTGCTTCCCCCCTCCATGCCGCTAGACCTCCCTCAGGTCAATTCACACTTAAATGAGGTTCATACCTGGCGTGGTGGAGCAGACTCATTCTCTGCAGCTCCGGTCAGGCCTGGGAGGGAAGAACAGCCCTTATTGCCAGCCGTAGTCCTCAGAAAGGCACAATTCACTTCCTCGTAACCTGGACAGCAACCTGAAGCTCCACAGCCATCTTGACTCGCCCAGGTCGATAAATCCCTGTGTTCATGGTTTTTTTCAGACTTTCCTGACTCGCTGAAAATGCCATCCATTGCCCTGAAATAATTAAATCAGGACGGGAATTTCTTTTGGGTTTTGAGAAGGGTACCTGCAGTGTGGTCAGGACCTCCAGATGCTCAGATATTTGATTAGATGCAATCTGGAGTTCGGCATGCAAAAAAAAACCAAAATCAGTAGATGATGTTTATTCAGCTCTCTGTCCATCAGACGGTGACATCATCCAAAAGCACTTTGCTGAAATGGGGGCTGTCGTCTGAAAGAGAATCATGGTAGGAGCTGAAGATGCAATGGGAACACCAAGAATAGTCAGGGGAGCAAATTTTCTCCAGACTTTGAAAGATTCTATGTCCTGGAATGTCTCTAAATCTTTGTGGTGAAGTTGTGTATGTGTGTGTGGGGGGGTGGGGGTGGGGGGAGAGATTGATTCAGGACAGATAATTCTAGCAGAACCAAAGTACGAGATATTATTGCCATACAAATTTCCATTATCTGTTTCGTAACAAAGTAACCCTTCTGCTTTTGTTTTCTAGACGATGCGCCAAACTCACAGCCCATGATGGCTTCGGTCTCTGGGCTGGGGCTGGACGGGCCTGCTCTGCGGGAGGGGGGGGGGCAGCGTTTTGAAAGCTGAAACTCTGAAAAATGCACAGATAGAAATCTCATTGTCCAGCTTGATTCTGCTGGACTGTGTTACACTGGCCTGGGAGCAGAGAGCTCAGTGCCGTCTTTCGGACCAATCAGACGACACGTCTATGTATCATGCAGAATCATCCAGATTAATGGAAAGATCATTCTTTCATTTTTTAAACACTATTAGGAAACATCCTGTGGGAGACTGAAAGTAATCTGCGAGGTAACAGGACATTGTTTCTGATTTATGGATTGGGTGACTTCTGATCGACGCTAAATGTGTCCCTGGGCAGGCTGTTAGGGGTCCTGCATCGACGCCCTGGCTGTGTCAGGCCCCTGGTTGTGCGTGTGGAGAGTCGGATGAAATATTCACACAGCTTTATAGGGCTGATTAAAAACATAAAGACGGAAAGCAAGGGGATAAATTACCCACCCGCCCCCCATGAATAATGAGAATCTGCTTGAGAGGCTGGCGAGATTCAGGTCATTATGAGCGGCAGTAAATAAGTGAACCGGGTCATAAACTCCGTAAAGCGTCAGTCGATAAGCAGGAGTGGATCCGAAAAACACGCACTCATACACATGTTTGCTCGTGACAGAGTGAGCGGTTCACACACACACGTATCTCAGGCCCAGCTGCCTTTCACAATAAATTCACTAATTCCCGGATTGACGCGGAGCGGCATTTAAATGAAAGTAATGGCCGTGCAATTGAATTACAGAGTCGCTTTCATTACGGCCAGGCAAGGGTGGGTCAGGGGAGCCGTTATGAACAACCTGCTACGTTCTGCTTCTCTGCCATTTTTTTCTTTTCTAATCAGGCTCGATCATTTCGGAGGGCTTCACAGCCTGACGATAAACGGCTAATCCCAAAGTAGCAAATCTCATTAATTTTACATGAGTTTCGGAAGCGAATCTCATTTAACGCAGCTGCCGCTTTATTTTCTGCTCAGACGTTACTATGCGTCCAAAAAAAAACCAGGTTGCCTTTCGGGGGAGATTTCGCTGGCGTGGTTAGGCGACTGCAGTGATCCTCGCGTTTAAAGGCCCCCTACAGTGGGTAAAGGTCCTGAAATCACCGGGACTCTTCCTGCATTTCCTGTGACCTTCGAACCCCCAGCGCATGGCCGTGTGTCTCTTGTTCCCCTGGCAACTAAATATTTAATCCTAAGCGAGAAAAAAAAATTAAGAAGCGACCACGGCCAACTGGTGGAATGCTTTGTGACTCAGGGATGGAGCCGGTCAAACCCAAATGCAAATGTCTGGTCTTTTCTCGTGGGGGTGTGGGGTAAGGGGGGGGGGGGTGGAGCTGCTGGCTGAAGCCCAGGCTGGGCTTATTCAGATAACAGAGTGGGGGCATTGGCGGTGGGGGGGTCTGCTCTGTTGTGTATGGTGCAACTTAGCTCACGCTGATGAAAACCATGGAGGGCCCCCTGCTGGGACCTGGAAAGGCAGCCCCCCCCGAAGGAGAGCAGGAATCTATTTCCCAAGAAAATAAAAAAATAATTAGTAGCCACGGGGGGAAGTAGAAAAATGTCTGTCTACAGCTTCTGGATGAGAGTGCGGTTGGACGCCATCTTGGCAAGCCTTCATCGTCCCATGTCCAAGGCAGTCCGACTTTAATACTGTTTTTCATTGATAAAAGAAGCCATTTTAATTTAATTCAAAAGTAAAACACACAAGTTATTATTTTTTTTTCAGAATGAAAGGCTTTTCAGTTAGTGGGCGGATTAATCGTTATTTGGATGAATTTTCTCCAGAGAGGTAAATGCAGTGTATCTGCAGAGATTTTCCGAGCTTCCCCCTCGCTCCCTTGTCCATTCTTCATGTTATATGCCCTGCTTTTGAGCCCCTGTATGTGTAGAGGGAGATAAATGATATAACCTACTTGATTTAGCCTCTGTTTAACGCTTCCTCTCTTCCCAAACTGAGGCCCGGGGCACATTACTGCCATCTGCTGTAACAGATTGAGCGGCGCCGGTTTCTGAAGTGTCACACCTGAACTGCATCCTAAACAGCTCTGCATCTGCTTGCGATCCCCCCCAATTTGATTTTCTCTCCAGATACTCAGCCCCCCCCCTGCCCAATATGTGATGCCAGGGGCTGGTGAAACAAACAAGTTTTCACCTCTTTCCCGGGTCCCTCAGTCGAGGACGGAGTTTTGCCGACGGGGATTTCATTCTGGCTGCCATGGTTTTTCCCGACTGCTGCTTTGTTAGCTAACCTCAGCTTCACCGCCGACGTGACATTGATGTGGTGCCACTTAGCCCACCGCACGCCGCTCAACACTCTCTCCGCCGACGTCACATCGATGTGGTGCCACTTAGCTCACCGCACGCCGCTCAACACTCTCTCCGCCGACGTCACATCGATGTGGTGCCACTTAGCCCACCGCGCGCCGCTCAACACTCTCTCCGCCGACGTCACATCGATGTGGTGCCACTTAGCCCACCGCGCGCCGCTCAACACTCTCTCCGCCGACGTCACATCGATGTGGTGCCACTTAGCCCACCGCACGCCGCTCAACACTCTCTCCGCCGACGTGACATCGATGTGGTGCCACTTAGCTCACCGCACGCCGCTCAACACTCTCTCCGCCGACGTGACATCGATGTGGTGCCACTTAGCCCACCGCACGCCGCTCAACACTCTCTCCGCCGACGTCACATCGATGTGGTGCCACTTAGCTCACCGCGCGCCGCTCTGCACTCTCACCGCCGACATCACATCGATGTGGTGTCCCTTAGCTCACCGCGCGCCGCTCTGCACTCTCACCGCCGACGTTACATCGATGTGATGTCCCTTAGCCCACCGCACGCCGCTCAACACTCTCTCCGCCGACGTTACATCGATGTGGTGTCCCTTAGCTCACCGCGCGCCCTTCTACACTCTCTCCGCCGACGTCACATCGATGTGGTGTCCCTTAGCCCACCGCACGCCGCTCAACACTCTCTCCGCCGACGTTACATCGATGTGGTGTCCCTTAGCTCACCGCGCGCCCTTCTACACTCTCTCCGCCGACGTTACATCGATGTGATGTCCCTTAGCCCACCGCACGCCGCTCAACACTCTCTCCGCCGACGTTACATCGATGTGGTGTCCCTTAGCTCACCGCGCGCCCTTCTACACTCTCTCCGCCGACGTCACATCGATGTGGTGTCCCTTAGCCCACCACGTGCCCTTCTGCACTCTCACCGCCGACGTTACATCGATGTGATGTCCCTTAGCCCACCACGTGCCCTTCTGCACTCTCACCGCCGACGTTGCATCGATGTGAAGTCCCTTAGCCCACCGCGTGCCCTTCTACACTCTCTCCGCCGATGTTACATCGATGTGGTGTCCCTTAGCCCACCGCGCGCCACTCAACACTCTCACCGCCGACGTTACATCGATGTGGTGTCCTTTAGCTGTTCATTTGTAAGCTCTTTTCTATTATGCCCCAGACAGCGTTGTTCCCATTGCTGTCTTGCTCGTGCTGCTGTTCTCTGAACCGAGCCTCACTTGTATATAAGCTGGCTCCTTGACAGCTGTATGCCTGAAATGTACGTATTACCTCTCTGACTTATTCGTCTCTTTAGATTAAAGCTTCTGCTAAATTAATAAATGTCAAGGTAGCAGCTGACACTTATGGTAAAGAAATTACTCATTTGCGTAATGGTAAGGATTCTTTAAGGATGGTCATCCATCCATCCATCCATCCATCCATCCATCCATCTATCTATCTATCAAGAGTGGGCTTTCAACACTGGCTTGTTTACCAAGTTGAAAAGATCCATCACTGACAGCTTCTCCAACCCTCCAGAAGATTCCTGCGCTGCTCCCAGCAAACATAAGCACTGAAGCCTGCTCTCTTCACTTTACGCTCGTTGATGCTCTGGTACATTTCATGAAGCATACTAAACATTCTGAAGACTGTAACAGCATTTGACGCAATTCATGCATATAGCACAACAGTATGGTTTAGCTGCAAAACTTGTAACTTATTCAGATATTTTTAAAAACATTTTGAAAGCTTGGCTAACTGTTTTGCATATGGTGGCTAACATGATGATCACACGCACGTATATATAATTTTGGGTGTAACATTAGGCACTACATACCTACATAATGGATTTTTACCATCACTTACACCTGAATGTCATGCAAAGTGATGGTGTTGTATCTCAGACCAGGGAAGCAGGAGCAGGGAGATGAAGAATCGGGGAATCAGGGGATTTATTCAGAACACAAGACCCAGGAATATAAAATCACAACGTTAATGACCGAACTGGGGAAACATACTTAAACGCGGACTTAAATACACAGGACTAATGACAGCAACTGGAAACAGCTGGTAACACGGGGATTCCACACCAGGTAGTCAGGGGGCGTGGCACCCGGGAGGAGCGGACAAGTGGGGCATGACAGATGGCAGTTGTACAAAACCATTTGCATATACAGCCATGGAAAAAAATAAGAGACCCCTCTATATTTTTATACAAATCTGCATTTTTCAATCCTGGTTTAATCGTGGTTCTGCTGACACAAGAATAAGGTGAAGCAGGAGACACTGGGAATGACCAAGAACCTGCCAGGTAGATGGCAGAAGTGACCAGAGGTGACTGTCAACTTATCTGACTGTTTCTCATGAATTGTAGGATGACGACAAACAAAACATTGCGCCGCGTTCTTTTAATTTCTTTCTGTGGTTGTATGTACCAAACCATTTGGAAATTTGCGTGAATAAATGAAAGAGGATGTTCTTCTGCACAGCCATGAGGGGATCACGCTTCTCCCATCCATCACATGGGCCGTGCTTCACTGCCAACCCCAGCCAGTGAGAGTCCTGGGCTCCTCGGCAGTCCGCGGAGCACAGGGCGAGCAGCAATCATCTTCTCTGAATAGCTGAGTGTAAGTGTGTTTTGGGTCAGCCTGACACAGACCAGCACTGCTAATGATAGTCATGGGTTTGAAATGGCCTTTTGAGGGGATGTCTTGACACATTTGTGAACACCCTCCTCAAGTGGCCTTTTAATACCTCTTTGTCGCTTTCGCCTGTGGCTACGTCCTGATGGGGGCGCTACAGAGTGTAGCATGCTCTTCACAAGAATTCCTGCATGACCTCATATGCAAAGCGTGAAGACTTGAAATAATTACGGTTACATTTAGTGTTATTGCCACACAGAACTTTTCTTGTCAAGGGTGCTCCTGTGTGGTAGAGGGCCAAACCTCTCAGTCTCTGCAGTGGGGGGGGGAGGGGGGGCATGGCGTTGAAAGGAGGCTCCAATGAAGCAGCCAGAGAACATCGAATGATGTTCTTACAGCCTCATAGCACATCTGCGGCACCTTGTCACACCTCTCCCTTTGAGTCCTGTTCCTTAGGGGGGCTGACCAAGCGAGCCATGATGTAGATTCGCAACGACTGCCTTGTCATCTGCTGACATAAACCACGTTTCTTCGTTTCGTTCGGAGGCATTGAGGGTTTAAAAAGCCTCCATGTTCCATGCATGTAGCATAGAAGGACTCTCGTCTTTTAATGCAGATGTTTTTCCATGAAAAGAGCCGTCACATCTGGCTTTGGCATTAATCGCTGGTTTGTCGGGGAAGGAAGGACTCGCCGCGTCTTTCTAATTGGCGCTGCGACAGACTATTCTGGGTGCAGACAGCTTTGGTTTTGCCACAACGGCAGACACCTGCTGTCAAAAGACATCCAGCAGCAGCAGAAAAGGTCCTCGGCTGTCACAGGTAATAGGAGGAACCTGAAATGGCATCAGCCATTATGATTAATATGGGTACTGAAGGTGAGACAGGCCCATTGCTGAGGTGACATGATGCCGGACTCCTCCCACTGATGGGAAAAGGCACAGGTCCAACTCCTCATCACATGGACTCGGGTCAGGAGGACCCTGTCCGGCATCTGCCTACTGAGGCTTCAGTCGCCATGGAGCTCGTTACCAGGGCATCACCATGGATACATGTAAAAACTGACTTAGGGGGGCAAAGACCGGCCTCCTTTCGGCAACACCTACCAGCGTGAGTGCACTTCATCCATCCCTGCAGAGGCAGGTGGGCATCACGCGGATGTCCGTCAGTCCTGGAAGCCGAGGCAGGTTCCCGGAGGCTGTGATGGGGATGCTTCTCCTTGAACATACTCTGTAGGCAGGAAGATGCTGGATAAGAAATAAATAGATGAGAACAGAAGACTGGAGTCGGGGGATTTCTGTAAGGGTCCTGTCATCTGTTTCTCGGGCTGCTATGCTTATGCTTATCTTAATCCCTAATTTAGTTTCATGCACAGTAATAAACCGCATACAAAGAAACCTGGAAGCTTATATAAGATATGCAGCGTGGATGTTTTGGGGCCGGACAGGTGCTATTCATTATGTGCGAGTGGCGCTTGCAGGGTCCGCCACTCATCTGCCGGGGCTGACCTGCATGCTGCCTGTCTGCAGGGGTGGACTTCTAATTCTGGGCCCCCGCCTGCTGGTGGAGTATGTCAGTCGGGGGGGGGCAGGATGGGCGCCCTCCTAGCTTCTCTGCTCCGGTCCCTGGGGAGTCTGGGGGGGTTTCCTCTTGACCTTTTCTATTTTGAGCTCAGCCACGATCTGACAGGGCCTGGACAGCTGAAGGGGAGACGTGACCGCCCCCCCCTCTCCCCCCCCCCCCCCCCGCAAAGCGGGTGCCCCGATCGTTCCTCCCGCCCCCACAGTCCCTCGGCTCCCCAATTCTGAGCTCCGGAGGAGGACAGCATCCATCCCATGGAGGTGGGGTCTGTTTTTCGCGTCAGTGCTCATACCTGCTGCTCGATTTCCCCGTTGCCACTGGAAATGTCTCGCTTGCCAGCTTCCCTCCCTCAGTCCCGACAGCTATTTACTTTGAATGTCCCCTGGGCTCCTGTTTGTGCCCAATCGCCGTCACTCTCACACACATTGTTTGTTACTATAGTTTGACTGGTGACCATGGTAACTCTTTATTAAAGCTTTAAATTCCGTCAATCGAGCCAAATCAAACCGCCAAAGCACGTACGGATTATGTATAAATGGGCCGTATAAAGTATTTATGATTATATTTAATGTATAAAATTGCATTTGTCTATATTTCACAAGAATGAAATAAGGCCAAATTAGCACTGTATTGATAGCAGTGAAACGCAGATATTCTGCTCATAAACTGATGAGAGAACAGTAGCGGGACTGCAGCTCGTGTGGAGCTGAAACTGATGACATGCTGATGTGTGAGATTTAATGATGTGCACTGATAACTAAGCACAGCCTGCCTATTCCCTGAGCCCTGAAGCATATGAGGCGAGTGTGTGTGTGTGTTTGTATCTGCGTGTGTGTGTGCGTGTGTTTGCATCTGCGTGTGTGTGTGCGAGTGTGTGCGTGTGTTTGTATCTGCATGCGTGTGTGCGAGTGTGTGTGCGCGTGTGTTTGCATCTGCATGTGTGTGTGCGTGTCTCCCGCAATGTAATAAAAACCTGCTATTTTTGATGTTTTGGGGACCATCACCAAAGATCTGTGACTGCAATCAAAAAACTAAAAATGCCAATAATCTCGGATTTTGTTTCGTTGCATATGGTTAATGGTTAAGGTTAGGGCTGGGTGGAGGTTAAGGTTGTTTGTTGGGATTAGAGTTTTCCCCACAGAAATGAATGGAGAGTCCCCACAAAGATGTAATTCCAAACATAGCATGTGTGTGTCTGTGTGTGTAGTTCTGGTTGTGTGTTTGTAGTTCTGTGTGTGCGTGTATTCTATAATTCAGAAATATTACAGATCAATGAATGGTTCTATGTATTCTGGATCTGCCTTGTATCCTGTGACCTAACCACAGCTATGTATATTTACATATTCTCAACAATGTGTTATTTTTACAGAAATTTATTTCCTTTGTGGTTCAGGCCAGATAATCAAATAACTGGATGAGACCTTAGTGTGCAAATAAAATTTTTTTGTGAAACTTTTTAAAGTATCATTTAAGCCAAGCCAGGTGCTGGTCAAGCTGGGGAAGGCAGGATGCACCATGTTCCAGGGTCAAAGGTCACGTGAGCAGGTGAGGCTAATGGCTAATGGAGACCATCTCATCACAGAATCTCATCTGCTCCGGACCCGACAGCGTACCATGCTCCATCAGAATCACAGACAAGCCGCAGGTCCCAGTTTCCATACATTTGCAGATGAACTCGATAAGAGTTTAAATGACTCGAATATACGGACTTATCGGCAATTTATAAATCCTCAGCAAATATCTGCTTTAGCTTAAGTTGGGGGAGGGGCCCCTCCGTGGATCAGGTCTGCCACCCCTGGCTTAAGTGTTATTGCGACTATTTTCCTAATGGTGGAAAAGCGAGTGAATGAAGGTTTCACAGTGAGACAATCAGACCGGCCACAGTCCAAACCTAAACTGTTCTGTGTACATATCATGTTGTACCAAAACCAAAGACATGTGGATGACGCTGCGGTCCCTGTGTGACCCTGTGTGACACTGTAAATGGCCCTTTGTCAGACTGGCGTCCAGTTGAAGGTGTTTCCTGCCTTGATTTTAGAATAGGCACTGCAGGAACCATGACCTGCCTGAACGGATTGGGAAAATGGACGGATCGGGGAGAGTCTGCGTCAAACCCCATTACAGCTCATCGTGCAAATTACAGCCGCCAGTTATAATGCTCTCCTGCACAGCTGGCTGCTCTTCCATTGAACCAGGTTCTCGGGATCATAAAATATCCAACTGCATGCAGTGTAAAAGAGCTGCAAGTCGCACAGGGAGCCAGATTTGCGCAAGCGACCAAAGTGAAGGATAACAAGCCTGTGAACTACCAGTGGCGTCTTACCTGCCGGCAAAGGCCCCATGGATCGTGGTTGCAGCACTTACCAGGATCATTGTTTCACTGTTTCATCTGGCCTCGTAAAACGCGACTCTTCTGTTTGACCCTAAACCACTCGGTACGATTTTGGTGACATGATGATGACACTGCCACATGCGGGAACATGAAGGACACAACTTAACCATTTGAATACAGAGGTCTGTTTATTGGGGGATGAATGAAGCTAGATTAAATACGTGGGGGGGTGGGGGGGGGGGTCCTACATCCCTGCACATGCAGACTGTCCGTTATGGTAACTTTTCAGCAGCCATTCAGGGTTACACTGCAGTCCATCTCCATGGATTTATCCACTTCATGCATTTATTGTTCTGTATCCCGTAGCTCCTGTACCCATGGATACCGGAATCCCATACAGTGTTTGGGCACCGAAATGAATACTGAAGCCTTTCCATAAAAATGTGCTGGAGACCGACCCCTGTTAAGCTGACTTGCTATAACCTTTGACCCATTAATGCCACACCGCCACCAAAGAGAACGTTTTGCGGTTTCCTTTGCCTGATTTTCTCTCTTTGCTGCCTTATTCAGCTAAGCGGTGCACAAAGGCCAGAGGTAATTGTGTGTCCTTCAGGTGGCGAGATGGATCCCTCCTGTTTTCCTAGAGCAGAAGTTTTCGCTCGGTGGCACACATCAGTTTCCGAGCTTAATCACCTTCCGAGGCGGCGGCCGCCCTGTAGAGCGAGGTGAGCGAGCCAGCTAGCAGTGCTCCGCTAGTTGCGGCTAAAGATGCCGACTGAAGTGAGAGTGGTTACCATGGGAATGCAGACTGACGGCTTTTCAGCCGACCATCAAGAGGACGCCATCACAGGTGCGGAGAGGCTGTTGTGTGGAGCAGGAACTGGCTGATGCATGTGAATTCACTGCACTGGTATCAGATAAAACCAGCACAGCAAAGAGTTAGAGTCCAGTAACAGTAACCGAGTATTTCAGCTGGATGGTTAGTATTCCTTAGTAGCCTGTTAATATCTCGTTATTAACTAATTAACCCTCAAGTTAAAAGTGTATCACCATCGGAGTTTAGGTTTCATGCATACATTTGGCACTGCTAGTCCTTTAAAAGAGATAGTGTCTATTAAAACAGAAGATTTATTTGAGCAGTTTTTCGGCGGTGAAAGCGTATGCCGGCTCGGTAATGAGTGCTACCATGTGCTGACAAAAGTTTGGCGCACAGGAAAGGAGGGCCAGGCTCTGTGCCTCATATCTGATTAAGGATCAAAGATATGCCTCATGCTACCTAAGTAATAACAGTTTTTACACAGCCGGTTGCACAATCGATTTGTTTTGTGTGGTTTATTCCAAGTGGAAAAAAGGACGGTGAAATGAAACCATCTTTCCATAAAACCGCACCAGCAGAATGCTGCTGTTTTTCTTGGGAGAAAAAGAAAATTGGGCCATTTGTGCATATTTACCGATCGGGTGGCTCCCAGGTCACGAGAGACCCTTTCTTATAATTGGGTCTGTCAAGAAGATCCTGCTTTAGGTAGCAGTGCTCTGGGCCAGTGAGGAGATGCAGGCGAGTTGGGCGTCGGTGGGGGCCGCCTATGTTATGATTAATATGTGAGATAGTCACCTCGTTAAGTGTATATTCTAAGAGTACTTTATATATTATGCACACATGTGACCTCTTTTCACGGATTGGGGGTGAGGGGCTTGCTGGCACCAGATTTGCTGGGAATTCCGCCCCCCAGTTGTTAAATACTTAATGAGCTTAACATGAATATGTGGAAGGGGGGGGTGGGGGGCAAATGCCGTGGAAACCCTCTGATGGCGTATTGTTTGTTGAAGATAGCCAGGGGGCTGGTGGTTGCTGGGGGAGGGGGGGTAGATGTGGGGGCTGGGGGGCTGGGGGTCGATGGTTGCCGAGAGTGGTGGGGGGGGGGGGGCGGGCTGGCTCATTGCTGGATTGTTCCCCAGTTACCTGCTTGGCGAGCGTGACGTCCTTCAGGGATTTTTATCAACACGTCTGAAGGTGTCCTCACAGTGGCGCCGCCCCCCCATCTACAATCGGGCCTCCGCTTTCGCTCCATGCTCTGGGCATCTCGCACGAGAGGACGACTCCTCACCAAGCCGCTAAGGCCAGCTCCCGTCGGAGGATCCCGGACGTAAGCGGAGAGAGCGAGGCCCAGGCGGAACCACACGCGGAACCACACGCGGAACCACACGCCCGCACGCATGGGGGCCCCTTCGTCCAGCCCCCACTGTGAAAAACAACAGCCGCTAACTCTTAGCCATTATTAGGGACCTTAATGTCTTTCGTAACCGGAAACACGTCCCACTTTCACCACACGCAAACACATAAATATGTAAGAACTGGCCGGTAAATAAGCGGGAGACTTCAGACGCAGGCTCATGGTGTCTCATGAGGCATTAATCTCCCACATGTACTCTGTGGATGAATCTGTGTGCCAATGAAACCTGGACATACAATAGCAATTAGTAATATTGCATATCTGTGGAATCTGACAACAGACAGGAAGCCCCCTCCCCCAGTAAGCTAAATTCGATCACCAATGGGGGTAAGACTTTCAGGTTTCTATGGAAATTGTTGCATAAGGCAGAATAACAGGCTACAGTGAACCAACAAAGCAGACTGACTGAGTCAGGAATGTCTATGAAATCCTGCAGAGTTAATGACGCCACAACTCTCCCTTCCCAGAAGCTTCTAATATAAAGTCAAAGACTTCATATTTTAATTTTATTTTAAAGCTCAACCTGAAGAAATGAAAGGAATTACATACATCTTTCTGTCTGTTATTCTGTTGTTCGCAAGATACAATAAGTAAAGTTTTCCTTTTACTTTTTTGAACGTAGATGAGGTAAGCAAGGTGGAATTTGAGGGTAAGCAGCAATTCAGGAAGAGAAGTTGAGCTCATTTGTCTAATTACCTTCCACAGGGGCCTCTCTGTGAAGAACGGGGCCTTTCGGGTGACTGATGGGGGGGACGGGCAGACAGATTGATGCCCCAGCTCCTGACCCTGGTTGGGGGCTGCTTTCTGCTGTAAACCTGCCTGCTCTCCCCTGTAAGGTGATCCTAATGGTGAGGCCATATGCTGGGTCAAAGGTAGCAGCCATGGCTGATTTATCTGAAAGGTCTGTGGTATCGGCCGCTAGCCGCAGGTCGCGATCCCCGCCGTTGCCCTGGGTTACACTGCGTACCGGCTGCGATCTTGGACTGGTAATCTGGGGCTTCCTGAGCCGAATCTCAGAGGGGGGGCAATATGTGGACGGCCACCTGTGTTGCCTAATGGGTCCAGGACTGGACGGGACCAGTTGTTGGACCCTTGAAGAATGTGCCCAGTGACCATAAATGTTGGAAACATGTAAGTGGTACGGACATAAATTTTAAAAAAGGCTGGAAGTGAACAAGACCGGGCAGCATCTTACAGCCTGACAGAAGCTGAAGCTGAGAGCTGAAGCTGCCACCTCCAGATGAATTTAATATGTAAACTGGATAAAGCTATTTGCTGTTTGCCTTTTTATATGACCGGAGGTTTTAAATCGGATGTGTCTCCTGAAATCCTTTATACGTCTTCAGATTTCGTACGTTATGTTGTGTGGAGAATAACAAACATTGTTCTCTTTGTCATTTTTTAAGTTAAAAATACTTCTGCTGCTGTAGCCAGAAGAAACAAATTAAAAGTCGTTTTCCTGGTCTGGCAGGTTTATACTCTGAAAATCTTTTAATCTTAAAATTTAATCTTTGACTTGTTTTATAAACAAAGCTTACAAATGACACCCACACTGCCCGAGGTCTGCGAGCGACAGACTGTCTGTGTTTGTAATGGGATATAACCTCCCCAGTCTGGGGGGTTTGGAGTTGCTAGACTCTGAAAGATCTCGGTCCACTTGAAAATGCGAGGTGGTTGTTGCTTTGGGGGGGGGGGGGGGGGGGCGTCCTGTCTGCCAGGGCTACTGAGCCGCATGTCCAGGCACGTGTGCCACTAAGCAGGTCTTCGAAGCACCCCCATGCGACTCTGGGTCCCCCTAGGATCACCACCCCAAAGATAGACGCCACCCACTCTGGCCAATCGGAGAAGCCCTGCTTGCCCTTTTTGGACAGATGAGGGGAACAAATCATGCTTCTGACTCCAGTTAGAATGTGCTGCTTGAAAGCTGGGAGATGCTAATCTGACAGGAGCCGGCCTGCTGGGTGGGCGGCCAACGCGGGCTGCTCTGGACGTCCCCCCCCCCTCTTTTTAGGGCAGAACACTGTTTTTTTTTTTTTAAAAAAAAAAAAAAAAACACATACCAAACATGCTTTATTTGCCCTTTGCACAAGCACATTGGAATGCTTCTCTTTGCCTGCCCCATCTTGCTCTCCATGGGTTAGGGGTCACAGCGCTGGGTCAGCTAATGTGCGGCACCTCTGGAGCCGTGGGCTTAAGGACCTTGTTCAAGGGCCCACAGACCCTGTTCAGCCAAGGCATAGAACCACTCCCCCCATTTATAATGCTTTTGTTTTTGCATAACCTATCATGCTCCCTAGGAGCCCTTCAAGGGTTAGGGTCTGACAGATAAGTGACGTTTTTGCTGAGGCTGGGATTTGAACTGGCAACCAATCCTAAACACATAGGCCCGACCCAGCGAACCACTCTACCTGCTTCTGGCACAGAGAGATCCTAAGGATGTGTGATCCAGATCAGTCCCTCTGTTGGACCTTTCTTCCTTCCCTTCCAGCCCCGAAGAGGCATCAAGCTGCCAGTTCCCTTTGAGGCATCGAGACAAACGAGGCCGTTCCCGAGAGCCTGGCACGCTGAGGTGAGCAGAGAGCCCTCCTTTACATGGAGGTCCTTCACAGTGTTCTGGCATGGCTTTGAAAAGAGGGAGGTTTAGTGGGCAGAGCTGAAAAGCGTAAAGCCTCCTGAGGTCGAAAGACTGCCGGTGGTCCCTTAAAAACCAGTGTATTGATTGACTTTTAAATGCTTGGTCTGGAGCAGATTTTGTCTAAGGTGATTTATTTCTCGGCTTTGCTCAAAGGCGGTTTTGTCAATCTTGTAGACCGACTAGAAGGTAGTAATTAGCCAACGACTCAGCACAGCTGAAACTGGGCTTCTTGTACATGTTGTGTGTGATGCATAAAACCTGCGAGACTGAAGGGTAGATCTTATGATTTATGGTTTACACTTCTAAGGTGGTTCAGTGCGATATGGAGGAGTGAGGCGAAGCTGTAATGAAATCATTTCTCAGGGTGATGGTAAGACCTATCCACCATGTGCTGGAGCGACAGAGAGGAAGAATGGAAGGTGTAGCATTTCTCGGGGGCATGTGGGGCTTTCTGGAAGCCCCTGACCATGGAAGGCGTATGACTCGGTGGGCTAAGCCTCAGTGCCTATGATCAGAATGTCGCAGGTTCAAGCCCAGTCTGTGGGTCTTAGCGCAAGAGCCTTAACCCCCAGCTCCCTGGGTGCTGTAACAGGTGGCTGCCCTTCATGACTGGCTTGCACTCACCTCCAGAGAGCTGGGGGAGCTATGAATGAAAACTCCCCATGGGCATCAGTAAAGTATCAGTTACTGAAACTGACCACTTAAGACACAGGTGTCAGACTGGAGCCCTGGGACATTTTTGGTCCCCCCCCCCCCCCCCCCGCTCATTTAAGACACCGGATTCAACTCCTTGTGCTAATTACCACTAAACTCTTGAGCTGAATCATTTGTGGTGGAACAAGGAAAGAACTAAACTACACAGGGCTCCGGCCCCCAGGACTGCAGTTTGACACCCCCTGATCTAAGAGGTTGCAGGCATCTCCTGCACTCGGCTTCGGCATGCGATGGGCCTGAGGTGAATCCAGTGTGATGCCTGCACACCGGCCAGTTCCCAGCTCTGACCTCTTTTATCCTCCTGCTGTACGGCTCCTGTTTCATGGCCTGGTTTCATGTGTTCCCAGCACCACCACAGGCTCCTGATAGTCCCAAAGGCAAACACCACTCCGGGTCTCATGAATATGCCAGTGAGGTCTGCTCTGATTTTCAGGGATTCAGGTGTTGGCCTCCAACTGTGTATAATTTAAGATGAGGCAGTCGGCATCTCCACCTCGCCTTAGCAGACTCTGCTCTGGTGAGATCACTTTCTCCAATGGAGTTCTGGCAGGAAGGAGCCTTGATCTATGTAAACCTCCACAGACCCCACAACAAGCACCCAAATCATTATGGAGAAGCCCTCACAGATGGCCTGCACGTGCCCGTCCCAGTCCTTCACAGGAACCCCACAGTGACACACCGGTGAGCTCTTCGGGGGTGGAAACAGGCATTTTATGGGTTAACGACATGCTGCCATTTATCTGCTTATCCATCCGTATTCCAGCTCATCCTGATTCGATTCACAGGGGTGTTGGAACCAATCCCAAGAAGCACAGAGCGCAGGGTGCATTTCAGATGTGAATGCCTACCAATGAACTACAGTCACATGTATAATGTGGAGGATCATGTGAGTATAATGAAAAGGTTGCAGGTTCGAGTCTGAGGTGGGGCTCCAACTCCCTGGTGGGGCTTGTGCGTGGCTCAGCAGGTTAGCGCCCTGCGCCTGTTACCTGAATGCTGCCGATTCACATCCATGGCCCAGCAGTGTGATTCTGCCATTACTGTAGGCCCTGTACTCCCAACTGCTCCAGCGAATATGTCGCTTCATAAAAGAGCTTCTGTTAAATAAATACAATGTTTAAGTAGTGCTACTCACGATACCTGTTTCTGATGGACTAAACCTCCCGCTAAGCCTTCCACAGAGCCCTTCACGCTTGCCTGCAGGGCCACGGCAGAAGCAAACCGGCACCTTTTTCAAGGCTCCAGCATGATTCAGAGCAGCAATGAAACTCCGATGGATGTAGATGAAAGGTGATGTGCGCGGGGGTGGGTGTTTAAATGGAAAAGACTGAAAGCAGAAGCAGATGAGGCTCTAGTGCACGGGAGCTGGATGCCTGGGACCGTCTGCCGGAGCGAGTCCGTGCTTAACATCAGCGTAACACCAGCATGCTCCTTCTGGCCAGCATCACCGGTATACAGCGGATATAATTGTGTTTTAAGATAAGTAAATGATTCTGTCCTTAATCCCCTCCTGCAAGAACAACAAAATATATTTATAAAGCTCCATAACATTATTGCCATTGTCTGGTAAATATTACGGATCATTTTAATCAGTAATACAACTATAAGTGCTTAAATTCTCAATAATCGGACAGATTCCTAGATTTAGCAGAACTTGCATTTGTGAGTCTGAATCAAACGCTCTCAGGAAGGTCCAAACTGTTTGTTGCTTCTTATCGCTTCACACTGTACACACCGTTGGCCATATTGCTGAATATAAACAGATGTTGCTCCTTGTCATAAAACGTCATGTTGTTCAGGGTTTGTTCACGATTTCCTGCTCAGTTGTTTCTGAAGACATTGATTCACTGAAAGGTCTCACGTACGACTTTTCTAGCATGTGACTATTTAATTAAAGACAGAGGTAGAAGTCTAGTCAGAACAATAAATCTATATCAGACGATGCTATTCAAGCTACTGGAAAATTAGAAAAGCGGATTTTTATGCTAGACCACGTCCTTAATTCAGTGTAGACCTAGAGAAAACTGCTCATGTGAAATACAGCCGCGTTCCTCATCCGTAGATAATGCTGTCATTACCAGCCTCATTTACCGTTATAAAGTCAGCGCAAGAAAACAAAGAGATGGCTGGTGGCTTCTGGGTAATGGGTGCCATGTGACTGGTAGCGTGTTGCCTACCGGCACACTCTGAAGGGAGAAAAAAGGTGAAATTATCTGCAGAAATGTGCGGCACACAGATAAGGGGAGGCGGTGTTGTCCAATTTGTCGTGGTTGGTGGGGCTGGCGGAGGCGGGACAGACAGTGACCCTGAGGCAGGCAGACAGTGGGCCCTGAAGATTGTAGGTACAGTGGGGTGGGGGCCGTCTTACCACAGAAAAAACAGCAAAACAAAGAATGTCCTGTTTCAACTGGGACAAGATTCATCACATAATGTTCCATCTATTGATCCTTCTTCAGACTGATCATCCAGTGCATGGTTGTTGGGGGGGGGGTGTTCCTTTGTTCCATTATTGTAGTTGTTGTGCATTCCTTGGTGCGGTAGCTGAGGCTGGGGGCGGTGTGTAGTTCTGGGCACTATGCCTGTGTTTGGAAGGTTGCTGGTTTGAATCCCAGGGTCGGTGGAGCGATGTCACCATTTGGTCTCTGAGCAAGACCCTGAACCCCAGTTACTCCAGAGAAACCTGCTGCCTCAACTGCATGTTGCTTTAGTTAAAAACATCTGCCGAAAGCTTGTAATTAGCAGCAGGAAAATGGCAGCAGTATGTTCTCATTTGGACAGAGAGCTGCAGAGTGGCGGATCGTCAAACTCCTCTCCAGGTTACATCAGCAATACCAGCTACTTCAGTAGCATTCTGGAGAAATTGTCCACATTTAAAGCCCACTTAGGTTGCAGCTATTTAAGTCACTGGGATTGCGAAATGTTTTTATAAGGAGTTTGATAATACAGTTTGACTGCTGATTATTTTGCTTTAAAAATGGAAATATGCCAAAGAGAGCAGGGCTTTGCTGCGGTGCAGCGCGGAGCTGAGGTGTCGTGTGTCAGGAACCGGCTCGGCTCCGGCCTCAGCTCAAACTGCTTACAGATGCTGCCCTGTCCTTCTGAAACCGCCGTCCTGCGGCCATTTCTTTCCCGGTATTTGGAGACCCCTGCCACTGCCATTGCGACAAGATCACATGGATCCTCACTGTGCATCCATGGGAAATGAGCTTAGGCAGAAGATTGTTTCAACTTTGTCATCCACAGTGGTGGGCAGTAGAACTACCTACCTCTGGAGAGCTTTTCTCGAGCTGGGTTTACTCTGACCATTAAGTAGCTGACTGCGGCATGGTTGGACGGCCTTGCTTCTCGCCTCTAATCACCGAGGTCTTCTCCTTGGCATCTAAGGCTCAGCCCAGGTTCAGACAGAAGCCCTGGCTGGTGCTGATAAACTTGGGGTCCCCTGGGGGCTTCCTGGGGGCCGCAGGCTGTACCAGACTTGTGCCAAATGAAGGAAAACCATTTTTTAATATAATCATTATTTATACCAACTATAAATAAATTAATAAACAATAATTAACAAAACAATAACAGAAAATATACTTATGGCTTAGTTGTCATGTAAAATATGCAAACAGTCTGTATCCAAGATGTTCTTTTGGGTATAAAAAAGACAGAATCCTCTTCTGTCGCTTTTATTATACTTTCATCTTCAAAACCATCTGAAAAAACCAAACTGGTCTGCTGTTTTCACTGGCTGTCGGCAGAGAGGGGCAGCCAGCTGGCTAATGGAAATGCTTGTGTTGCTCATAATCTTATATATTAACTTTAATGCGCTACCATGCATGTATAACCTTGCAATAAGTATGTTTTTCTATGTGGCATTAAGACTCAGACCTCTGGAATATGTACATAGTGCGGACTACATCTTGCCATCTCGCCAGCCTGAAGGACTGGCCTTCCTGTACTTCAAACCCACTTTCCGCATAAAATACTGGCCAAAATATCAGGTAACAGGCGAGATCTACAGCAATGACACATGTGCTGTCTGTCAAGGCGCTACTCGATAATGCAATTTGCATATACTGACTAAAGCTAAGAATATATAAACTGTATATATGTGTGTACATGCATGTGCGTTTGGTATGTACACAGCTGGAGAGAGTGAAGGGGATGTAAAGATTGCTGACATAATTATAGCTGTGGGCTGTCAATAATGACCCCCCCCGTCATGTGACGGGGATGAAGGCCAGCCGTTAGTGGGTGGCGGTGGGTCTGCAGCGCTGGGGCTCAGCCTTCATCCAGCCGTTGGTGAATCCTCCCTCAGTGATCCTTAATATACGAAGGGGGGGAAAGAGATGAGTGCAGGAGGGGGCTCTGGGGCAAAGGGTTTGCGGGATGGGACATATTTTGGGGTTTATGATTGAGTGCAGATGGCCGACTTCATAGAAATGTCTTCAAGATACAGGTAATTATTTGTGAAGGAAATAATATAAGCCCTGTTACTGCTGGGGGGGCACAGGAGATGCTGGAAGCACAGTGCCCCAAGACAGGCCCCAGAGTTTGGCTTCTTGTGATCAGATAAAGATTAAGTGTACAGTACCCGTCACCATCCAGCATAGGGGACACCGGGGGGAGGATGCCAGTCCATCAAAGGTCATGAAGCAGGGGACACCGGGGGGAGGATGCAATTACCTTACAGGGCACAAGGCAGGGGACACCCAGGACAGGATGCCAGTCCATTGCAGGACAGATGACAATGGAACTGCTCTCCTAACCCGCTACTCATTTGTTGCTCCTGACTGGAGAGTAGACTGTGATCTCTGCCTGTCTTCTTTCGAAGAAGAGTTGAACAGGATAGCAAATCAGTCTCAGAAGACATTCTTATCTGGAAGTGTGTGATTGATCTGATCGTAATCCATGCAGTCACCTGTTATTGGACTTCTGTGCTAATCACAGTTTGTCCATAATTAACATCATAATGGAGTATAAGGGTGTTCATAAGTGCGCTTGTCACCAGAGCACCTTAGGCTGCTGTTCGATGATCGATTTTGTAATCATGTCGGTGGATCAGTGTTCATGTGTTTTGGACACTCAGGTGAAAGGAGGAGCAGAGCTGTCAACTGATCACCAGCTGATGGTGTCGTGTATGACGAGGCACGGACCAGGGGAGCAGGCAAAAGAGATAAGGAATGGGGTAAAATAAGAGGGTTTAATCGGCAAACAACGGGACATAACAATCCACAGCACTATAATGACAGAAGTAGGGAAACACACTCTGACGTGGACTTAAATACACAGAACTAATGAAGACAACACGAAACAGCTGATAGACACGGGGAATCCGCACGGGGTTAACGAGGCGGGCGTGGCACAGGAGGATCGAACGAGCGGGTCATGACAGATGGTGAGTTGGATCCAATGGCGGGGGAGGAAGCTGGATAGACCTGGTAGACCCAAATACATAGTGAGGGTGTGCTGGGAGCTCGTGGCGGAGGCCCCTGTCTGAGAGATCGTCAACTCACACCTGTAGCAAAATAATTCTTCTCTCCCAAGGAAGTCAGGGGACATGGAGCCTGAATGTGTCATGTTCCAGGACTCTACTGCTGAGGTGGCAGTGCGGAGCTGTAGCTGTAAGGTTACCAGTGCCAGTTGTGGCAGCAATCCCTGAACCCAGTGGTGGACACCAGCAGTAAAGGGAGCTGTCCGGCTGAAGAAGGAGGCCTTCGGGATTTGGTTTCCTTGTGGGATTCCGGAAGCAGTGGACAGGTACTGACAGGCGAAGCGGCTTGGGCGGTTGCTGAGACAAAGACTTGGGTGGGGGAGTTTGGTGAGACCATGGAGAAGGATTTTCGGGGAGCCTTGAAAAGGTTCTGGCAACTGGCAGGTGACTCAGGAGGAGGAAGCGGAGCTTCACCAATGTCATGTACAGCAGGGATAGAGAACTATTCACCTCAACTGGGAATGTAGTCGGGCGGTGGAAGGAATATTTTGAGGATCTCCTGAAGCCTAATGATATGCCTTCCTCGGAGGAAGTACAGCTGGAAGACTCAGAGGAGGACCATCTGTGGGGCTGTAGGTCGCTGAAATAGTTAAACAACTCCTCGGTGGCAGGGCTCCGGGGGTGGATGAGAGTCACCCTGAGTTCTTGAAGGCTCTTGATGTTGGTGGGCTGTCTCGGCTGAGATGCCTCTTCAACACTGCGTCAATGTCGAGGACAGTGCCTTTGGATTGACAGACTGGGGTGGTGGTCCCAATCTTTAAGAAAGGGGACCAGAGGATGTGTTCCAACATTAGGAGGATCATACTCCACAGCCTCCCTGAGAAAGTCCATGACGGGGTACTGGAGAGGAGGCCCCGGCCATTGGCAAAACCTCAGATCCAGGAAGAACAATGCGAGGATCAGGAAGGGCATCTCCAAGTCGGAGGCCATGGATCTTCACCAGAAAAGGGTGGATGGCCCTATCCTGGTGGGGGATGAGTTACTGCCTCAAGCGGAGGAGTTCAAGTATCTTGGGGTCTTGTTTACGAGTGAGGGGAAAGGGAGCAGGAGGCCAAAAGACAGATCGGTGCAGCATCAGCAGTAATGCGGATGATGTACCATTCTGTTTTGGTGAAGAGGGATTTACTGGCTGATCTACATTCCTCCTCTCACCTATGGTCAAGAGCTCTGGGTAGTGACCCAAAGAATGACGTCATAGACACAAGCGGCCGATATCAGCTTCCTCCTTATGGTGGCTGGGCTCAGCCTTAGAGACATGGGTGAGGAGCATGGACATCCGGGAGGGGCTCAAATTAGAGTCACTGCTCTTCCACATAAAAAGGAGCCATTTGAGGTGGTTTTGGCATCTATCTAGGTTGCCTCCTGGAGGTCTCCCTGTTTCGGGTATGTCCAACATGGAGGAGGGACTGGGGCAGACCCAGGACACACAGATCTCTCGCCTGGCCTGGAAACACTTTGGTATTCCCCGGGAGGAGCTGGAGGAGGTAGCTGGTGAGAGGTAGATCTGGGCATCCCTGTTTAGACTGCTGCCCCTACAACTCGACCCTAGATAAGCAGCAGAAAATGGATGGATAAGTGAACATTCTTATCCTTCTTATCTATCTTTCAATGAAAGATTTCTTTAAATAAGCAAAAAAACAAACAAACCTCTTCCTTGATTTATAAGGTTGTCTTGGAATTAACAGCTGAAAGCAGTAGTTATGTTCCATTCTCCCCAAAGGAGGTCCACTTCTGCTTCGCAAGGTCTGGATCTACCTCTCTGCTGGTCAGGGGCATCTGAATTGAATGGTCCACGTGACTGACGGCCCAGACAGAAACACTTGACTTTTTTGCCGTGCCACCAAATCACAACCACTTCCAGGAATACAGCGTTAGCAGCCTGCTCACGGTTCTGCCAGTGCGGCCGGATCCAATGCTGGAATAGGTTGCTTTTCCCTAATCAGGCAGGCTCGGTTCTGAGTAACTTACATTAGGTCCAGGTTAAGTGCTTCACTTATGGACAAACTGAGACCTTTTAGTTGAATTTCAAAAGTTAAAACATCTATGCCAGCTGTTGGTACTTCTGCATGTCTACATTTACAATTATTTTTATTTAGCAGATGTTTTTGTTCAAAGTGATGTACAAGTAAGGTCATGTCACAACTCAGACCAGGGAAGCAGGAGCGGGGAGACGGAGAATCAGGAACGGAGGGATTTATTAGGAATCAACCCTACACAGGACACTGGACACATGCAGCGTCAATGACAGGACTAGGGAAACATACTCGAATGCGGACTGAAATGCACAGGACTAATTTACAGCAACAGGAAACAGCTGGTGAACAGGGGGATTCCACACGGGGTAGATGAGGGGGCGAGGCACCCGGGAGGATCGGACAAGCGGTCAAAGAGTCAGATAGTCATAAGTACAGCTTAAGTACAAGCATGAGTAGAGCTAGGCTGAGCTTCCCTTGAATGCTCAGCTACAAGTGTAAGCAGTACTGGAGCAGGAGCTAAACGAAATCTTTTAACAAAGAAGGAACCTAATAAGACAACTATTCACTGAACATTAACAGTAAGAGCATCCAGGGAGCATGCAGTGGTGTCAGGCTGGTGGAGCTGGTCCTAGAACAGATGGGCCTTGACGTGCTTCTTTGAAGATGGAGAGGGAATCTGAGGACCAGATGTGGTTCAGCAGGATGTGGTCCTTCCCAGGAGAGCATTTAATGTCTTTAGATGACTATACTTGCCTATATACAAGGTACGACAGTACGCTCTCCTGAGATTCCACCTGGAATCTGTGTTGGTTGCCCATCGCCCATATAGTCTCCATATACCTACAGCCCATACCACGCAGTCCCAAGGCCGGTAGCTGCGGCGGACAGTCTGCCAGCACCTCGCTTCCGCTACCAGTCTCACATTTCCCATGGGGATGAGATCATGGCTGCTGCATGGCTCCATATTGCCTTGTCAGACATGTTGAGATTTTTGACATGCCATCTGCGGGAATCTCACTGCAACGCTTCATTTTTGATGGATATTTTGCTGTTACAGTCGCTCACAGTTGCTTATATTATCATGCCTGAATAGCATGCGTTTGGACAATGAGAGCAACCCTGCAGGTCTACAAACATGGAGAAGAGATAAACGTGTCCGATACTGATCTGGGGTGGGAACTGAACCCTGGGAAAAAAAGCCAGAGCCACACAGTGGGCGCGATATCAGCCGGCTGACTGGAGCTCAGCCTCGCAGCTCAGCGGCCGCGTGAAAGGTGGCCCTGACAGTGGTGGTGCTGACTGCTCAATGGTGTTAATTAATCTCTGCTGGGGGAGGCGGCTGTGTGTGGGGGGGGTCTGTGTGTGTGGGGGAGGGTCTCTGTCAGCTCTCTCTTTTCTCACCTTCTGACTCAGACACTGAGCTCTTTGTGCAGGTCCTGACAAGCGGCTAGGGGTGGAAGAGGACTGCGGAAATCCAAGCAGAGAGCCCCCCATGTTCATTCACCACCCCGGGTTACACTCTGCTGGCCTCTCAATGGAGAGGCCCTTTTTCTGATGGGTTTCCCATTCGCGTCTGGGTGCGGGGTCAGCGTGGCGTAATTATGGGATGCGCAGTGTCACCGTGGGGATGGTGAGCATTCCCAAAAGCTGTTGTGCCTGATCAGTGAAGGGCAGACTTGTAGGATCCTGGGTCAGCTAACACTGTATGACTGTATAGGCACTCGCTGACCAAATGTGAGGCTGAATGGGTTAGGACCCTGTGCCTGTGACTGGAAGGATGCCAGGTCTAAGTCCTTGCCTGATAGAGTAGCTAAATCTCCATCGGGCCCTAAAATAGGGCCCTTGAGCAAAACCCACCCCCCACAATGCTGCAGGGGCACCAGAGAAATGGCTGCACTCAGACCACAGTTTTTAGCTCTATATGTGCATCTTAAAAAGGAGAGCAAGATGGGATACGTGTGAAACTTACTGCTGAGTAGAGTACCTGTCAGACGTTTGAACACGCCACCCTAAAAGGAGAGCGACCGAGTCTCATCACATGGCTTTGTTCCTGACCTAAACGCAGAAGAGAAGGATTTAAGGAGTTTGACCAGAGTGGGAAAGAAAAGCAGCCAATGGGGGCTCAGAATATGTAGGACCTCCTTCAGGAAGCTGGAAAAGCATCTCAGGAGGCCACCTCATGGAACTGGTGTAGAGGAGACAGTAGGGGCAGCCAGTGGCTGGAGTCCAAACCCACAGTGCTCTCCCCCCACAAATTCATTTGTTGTTTAATACTTTTTTGCTAAGTGCATAATTCCATAGATGATATAGATTTATTATTATTGTAAGATGTAGATAACCGTACACATAGACCTTTCATTGGGTAGGTGTGTCCAAACTTCTGACTGGTACTGTATTTCTACAAATGGCAAATAAAGCTTCCTTTCACTTCATTACAGATGTTTAGTTAAGCTCCTTCAATGGAGTCTTCAGCTCGGCAAGATAACCCAAGAGAGGAAGAAATATAATCCACTATTTGCACATCGAGGAAAGATATAACACGCAAACCCAGGCCCGGATTACCCTAAGGTGAGCTCTTCTGGAAGCTTCCGTACTTCAAAAGATGAAATTGCATGCAGATTTCGATACACACACGTCCTTCAGGCCCACAATGAAGCTGTTCTGCGGTTTGTATTGCGGTAGAGACCACAAAGACGTCACATGCCCAGATGAGACCCTATCAGCCAGCGCTGTCTCCCCTCTTTGCAGTGACCATGTCATGCGTGTAAGTGAACATATATGTGTACATACACCTGCGTGGGGCCACGTAAAAGAACGATGCATACACAGCTTTGACGTGTGTAAAAGAACGGTGCATATGCAGCTTCGGGGCGTGTAAAACAACAACATGTATGCACCTTTGAGCCGTATAGAAGAATAGCACATTCACAGTTTCAGGGCGTCTAAAGGACGCTGCATATGTAGCTTTGGGCCACATTAAAAAACACCGTATACTTGGCTTTAGGGTAATAAAACAACAGCCCGTACATAGCTTCAGGCCATGTTAAACAACATCACCTATGCAGCTTCAGGCCATGTTAAACAACAGCACCTATGCAGCTTCAGGCCATGTTAAACAACAGCACCCAAGCAGCTTCAGGCCATGTTAAACAACAGCACCTAAGCAGCTTCAGGCCATGTTAAACAACAGCACCTATGCAGCTTCAGGCCATGTTAAACAACAGCACCCAAGCAGCTTCAGGCCATGTTAAACAACATCACCTATGCAGCTTCAGGCCATGTTAAACAACAGCACCTAAGCAGCTTCAGGCCATGTTAAACAACAGCACCTAAGCAGCTTCAGGCCATGTTAAACAGCACCTATGCAGCTTCAGGCCATGTTAAACAACAGCACCTATGCAGCTTCAGCCCATGTTAAACAACAGCGCCTATGCAGCTTCAGGCCATGTTAAACAACAGCACCTATGCAGCTTCAGGCCATGTTAAACCACAGCGCCTACGCAGCTTCAGTCCATGTTAAACAACAGCGCAGGCGCAGATTCAGGCCATGTTAAACAACAGCACCTATGCAGCTTCAGGCCATGTTAAACAACAGCGCATGTGCAGATTCAGGCCATGTTAAACAACAGCGCATGTGCAGATTCAGGCCATGTTAAACAACAGCACCCAAGCAGCTTCAGGCCATGTTAAGCCACAGCACCCAAGCAGCTTCAGGCCATATTAAACAACAGCGCCTACGCAGCTTCAGGCCATGTTAAACAACAGCACCTATGCAGCTTCAGGCCATGTTAAACAACAGCACCTATGCAGCTTCAGGCCATGTTAAACAACAGCACCTATGCAGCTTCAGGCCATGTTAAACCACAGCGCCTACGCAGCTTCAGGCCATGTTAAACAACAGCACCCAAGCAGCTTCAGGCCATGTTAAACAACAGCACCTACGCAGCTTCAGGCCATGTTAAACCACAGCGCCTACGCAGCTTCAGTCCATGTTAAACAACAGCGCCTAAGCACCTTCAGGCCATGTTAAACAGCACCTATGCAGCTTCAGGCCATGTTAAACAACAGCGCAGGTGCAGATTCAGGCCATGTTAAACAACAGCACCTATGCAGCTTCAGGCCATGTTAAACAACAGCGCCTACGCAGCTTCAGGCCATGTTAAACAACAGCACCCAAGCAGCTTCAGGCCATGTTAAACAACAGCACCTATGCAGCTTCAGGCCATGTTAAACAACAGCGCCTACGCAGCTTCAGGCCATGTTAAACAACAGCACCTATGCAGCTTCAGGCCATGCTAAACAACAGCGCCTACGCAGCTTCAGGCCATGTTAAACAACAGCGCAGGCGCAGATTCAGGCCATGTTAAACAACAGCACCTATGCAGCTTCAGGCCATGTTAAACAACAGCACCTATGCAGCTTCAGGCCATGTTAAACAACAGCGCCTACGCAGCTTCAGGCCATGTTAAACAACAGCACCTATGCAGCTTCAGGCCATGCTAAACAACAGCGCCTACGCAGCTTCAGGCCATGTTAAACCACAGCGCCTACGCAGCTTCAGTCCATGTTAAACAACAGCGCCTAAGCACCTTCAGGCCATGTTAAACAGCACCTATGCAGCTTCAGGCCATGTTAAACAACAGCGCAGGTGCAGATTCAGGCCATGTTAAACAACAGCACCTATGCAGCTTCAGGCCATGTTAAACAACAGCGCCTACGCAGCTTCAGGCCATGTTAAACAACAGCACCCAAGCAGCTTCAGGCCATGTTAAACAACAGCACCTATGCAGCTTCAGGCCATGTTAAACAACAGCGCCTACGCAGCTTCAGGCCATGTTAAACAACAGCACCTATGCAGCTTCATGCCATGCTAAACAACAGCGCCTACGCAGCTTCAGGCCATGTTAAACAACAGCGCAGGCGCAGATTCAGGCCATGTTAAACAACAGCACCTATGCAGCTTCAGGCCATGTTAAACAACAGCACCTATGCAGCTTCAGGCCATGTTAAACAACAGCGCCTACGCAGCTTCAGGCCATGTTAAACAACAGCACCTATGCAGCTTCAGGCCATGCTAAACAACAGCGCCTACACAGCTTCAGGCCATGTTGCTTGTTGAATTGCATGCCATTGTATTAAGCAAACGCACCCTTGAGAGGATTTTAAGCAAGAAGCAACTCTGCCGACGGAAGAATAAAACCTATGTGGCGGAGGTGGCAACCTTTATTGAACAGCAGTTGCAAATGTCTGGTCAAGACACTCAATCCAGCAAGACTAAGAATAATGTAGTGAGACGAGGGATTCAGAGTCTGCCAGTTGTATCTGACATTTAAAAGCATCACTTGTAATGCTTACGTTTGCACTGTGTCTCCTTATTGACGCCAATGAGGCGATGACAGGCCTTCAGCTGGACTGGAGCGCATGCGTACTTCTTATCTCGTAACTTTGACTTTCTATCTCATAATTTCGACTTTCTGTTTCATTTTTTTTTCTTTTACTGGCGGAAACGGGCTTCCATACTTTGTAAGCAGTCTGTAGACTTTGCAAATTACCTAATTTTAGGTTTAGAATGTGATAATTTCCCCATTAGCTTTCTTGTGTGAATGTGAAAATCTGAAAAAGCTGAGTGTCATGCCAGATATGTGAGAGATAGCTACTCTGATCATATACAACCCAGCCAGTTATGTCACGTCTGATGCACAGAAATTTCCACAAATTTCTGTTACATGGGTCCAAACACACGGAGAAATCACTGCTGCCATAATGCTGGGGTTTAAACTCACAGAAAACCTAGAAAGTGCAAAAAGAGAATCACCTAGAAGCAGAGTCCGCTTTGGTCTCCCTCTGTAACACATAAATACATGCTGTCAGGTCACAGCTCTGATGATGGGCCTGCCAAGAGACGCGGGCAGCTGCAGGGGACCAGCCTTCCATCAGACTCCCTGACTCACCTCCGCCAGTAGCTGAGTATGTCTTTCACTCATGTAGATTTGTACCTAATACATTTTTCCAGGTTTCCGAGTTCATCGTCCATTCATTTGCATCCAGTACTGAATTAACTCTTCGTGGTACTTTTGTAGCCAATGGCTCAGTGAAGAGTGTGAGGCTCTGGTAAATCACTTTGCGGTTCATTTATTTATTTTTAAATACTCGACAGATGTGAGTAATCCATTCCTCAAGCCCTCATGTAAGTCAAATCTTACATAACATCGTATTTACCCCCCATACCATTCAAGACACCTTATAGCAAAAAGCACACAAACCAAAAATATACAAGCTATACATACTATGTATTAAATACATGAAAAAATATAGTGTAAATTTATTTACATGCAAATGTTACCATTTTGTGCTTCCACAAATTATGTAGGTCAAATATATTTCAGTTGGTTTTACACGTGTTGAGAGCTGCCTGTATTTCGATACATACAGTATATCAGAAGTACCACTGATGAACATGTAATTATCTGTCTTGATGCAGCCAGCATTTGCTAATTAACCATGTCAACATCAAAGTATAATTTATTCAAAGAAGTTTCTGTACATGTGTGCAGATGGAGTATTTTCTGTTTTCTACTATTTCCACTCTACCTGTCAGTTGGCAGCAGGTAACTGGCTTGGTGGTTTTGGCCCACTTGCTGGTTTTGGCCCACTTGCTGGTTTTGGCCGGCTTGCTGGTTTTGGCCGGCTTGCTGGTTTTGGCCGGCGTGCTGGTTTGCCTGGTTTGGTTGGCTTCGTTATTTTGGTGGCTTGGGGACTGGTCGGCTTTGAGGCTGCTGGGCCGCTGCTGTACTGACTTTCATTCTTATACATGTGCATCCTGACTTTTGAGTTCTTGCCCCTTTTAAGTTCCTTAGTTCCTGGTCTGTGTTCTCCAGTCTACCTTTTGCTTCACCCCATCTTAGAGTCATCTATGCAGTCGGTGACCCTCTGGTTCCATGTTTCCAGCAGTTTTTGGTTGATTAGTCTCAGTGGGAAGAAGACCTGGTTTGATGGATAGACGGCATCAGCTGAGATGTTCTATTACCGATTTTGTTTATGAAGACCAATAAAAGTTTTTAATCAGTAAGCACTGAATCTGAGTCATGATGAAGCAACCTTTAGGCTGCCATTTGAAGGTAGGTTTACATTAAGAGGCCCATTATATATTTTGAACTTGCGTAAATTCTTTCAGCTCCAAGTTTGGTGGCCCTTACCGGTATAGATAGATTCTGCTAAAAGGTCATGGAGCAGCACATAGGACTCTTACATCTATCTAAGTACCGTCTTAACGGAAGCAGGCCTGGTGTGTGGCCTCTGCTGATCCTGCATGTGTCTCCAAGTGCTGCAGCTGCTCTCTGAGAAGTCTTTTGTAGTAGGTTTGGCAGAACATGTCTTCAGGACCACATGTTAGGGCCCCGCGGCCTTGCTGGTGAAGTTTCCATCTCTTGCTAACTAACCTCAGCTTTCTCGCTGCAGGCACAGAAATGCTGACTGCTGTCAGCAGGACACAGTGTTTTGATGGGCAGCCATGGTTCTCTGTGGGAAAGTTGCTGAATGTGGCAATAAAACCAATGCTGAGAGAAACCAAAATGAAGAAGCACATGCATCGGTTTAGTAACAGAGCCGGGTATTAAGTAAAAGGCTGCTTCCCTCGCAATGTTCTTTTCCAGAAGGAATGAAGACCCTTAAAGCCATTATCCGAGGCTTTTTGAGGAGAAGCCAATTGGGTAATGGCTGTTCCTGGGTAAATAATGTCCCTATATGTGTAGAATCACAAGCCTGGTCATAGATATCAATGCCCCTTCAGCATGGATCATCACGAAGGCTAGAGATCTTGCCTGAGCCCTCGAGTGGCTGGAGGTTCTGTAAGGTGCTGAGGGTATTTACGCAGATCGCCAATCCAAGTGCACCTGCAGCTAAGTTAAATACATTCAATCGATATTGTCACAAGGCAAATGTCTGGGTATTTTTGGCTTGTTCAGCATGAGGGATGTAGGTGGAAAGCCTGCTGAGTTGGTCTCAGGCAAATACCCACTGCCTGAATGTCAACAAGACAAAGGAGATGATGATAGACTTTAGGAGGCAAAAGAGGAGCTATACCCCACCTCAGATCAGCGGATCCCTAGTGGAGAGGGTGAGGTCTTTTAAATACCCTGGTGTCACATCACTGAGGACCTAATCTGAAGCTCTCCCAGACAGTGCCTCTACCACCTTAGGTGATTCAGGAGGCTCAGGGTATGTTCCTTCATTTTAAAACACTGCTACTCTCAGGTAATACAGGTCATCCTGACAGGAAGCATGACAGCCTGGTACAGATACTATACCGTACAGGAACAGAAAGCCCTGCAGCTGTTTGCTGAGCCCTCAGGATCACCAGTGACTCCACCACCCACGCCGCACATAGACTGTCAAACTGCTGAACCCTAAGGATCACCAGTGACTCCACCCACGCCGCACATAGACTGTCAGACTGCTGAGCCCTCAGCATCACCTATGACTCCACCCATGCCTCACATAGACTGTCAGACTTCCGAGCCCTCAGGATCACCTATGACTCCACCCATGCCGCACATAGACTGTCAGACTGCCGAGCCCTCAGGATCACCTGTGTCTCCACCCATGCCGCACATAGACTGTCAATCTGCCGAACCCAAAGGATCACCTGTGACTCCACCCACGCCGCACATAGACTGTCATACTGCCGAGCCCTCAGCATCACCTGTGACTCCACCCACGCCGCACATAGACTGTCAGACTGCCGAGCCCTCAGCATCACCTGTGACTCGTCCCACGCCGCACATACACTGTCAGACTGCCGAGCCCTCAGGATCACCCGTGACTCCAAGCACGCCGCACATAGACTGTCAGACTGCCGAGCCCTCAGTATCACCAGTGACTCCACCAACACCGCACATACACTGTCAGGCTGCTGAGCCCTCAGGATCACCTGTGACTCCACCCACGCCGCACATACACTGTCAGGCTGCTGAGCCCTCAGGATCACCAGTGACTCCACCCACGCCGCACATAAACTGTCAGACTGCTGAGCCCTTAGGATCACCTGTGACTCCACCCACGCCGCACATAGACTGTCAATCTGCCGAACCCTAAGGATCACCTATGACTCCACCCACGCCGCACATACACTGTCAGGCTGCTGAGCCCTCAGGATCACCTGTGACTCCACCAATGCCGCACATAGACTGTCAGGCTGCTGAGCCCTCAGGATCACCTGTGACTCCATCCATGCCGCATATAGACTGTCAGACTGCCGAGCCCTCAGGATCACCAGTGACTCCACCCACGCCGCACATACACTGTCAGACTGCCGAGCCCTCAGGATCACCTATGACTCCACCCACGCCGCACATAGACTGTCAGACTGCCGAGCCCTCAGGATCACCTATGACTCCACCCACGCCGCACATAGACTGTCAGACTGCTGAGCCCTCAGGATCACCAGTGACTCCACCCACGCCACACATACACTGTCAGACTGCCGAGCCCTCAGGATCACCTATGACTCCACCCACGCCGCACATAGACTGTCAGACTGCTGAGCCCTCAGGATCACCAGTGACTCCACCCACACCGCACATAGACTGTCAGGCTGCTGAGCCCTCAGGATCACCAGTGACTCCACCCACGCCGCACATACACTGTCAGACTGCTGAGCCCTCATGATCACCAGTGACTCCACCCACGCCGCATATACACTGTCAGGCTGCTGAGCCCTCAGGATCACCTGTGACTCCACCAATGCCGCACATAGATTGTCAGGCTGCTGAGCCCTCAGGATCACCAGTGACTCCACCAATGCCACACATACACTGTCAGACTGCTGAGCCCTCAGGATCACCTGTGACTCCACCAATGCCACACATACACTGTCAGACTGCTGAGCCCTCAGGATCACCAGTGACTCCACCCACGCCGCACATACACTGTCAGACTGCCGAGCCCTCAGGATCACCTATGACTCCACCCACGCCGCACATAGACTGTCAGACTGCTGAGCCCTCAGGATCACCAGTGACTCCACCCATGCCACACATAGACTGTCAGACTGCTGAGCCCTCAGGATCACCAGTGACTCCACCCACGCCGCACATAGACTGTCAGACTGCTGAGCCCTCAGGATCACCAGTGACTCCACCAATGCCGCACATAAACTGTCAGGCTGCTGAGCCCTCAGGATCACCTGTGACTCCACCCACGCCGCACATAGACTGTCAGACTGCTGAGCCCTCAGGATCACCAGTGACTCCACCCATGCCGCACATAGACTGTCAGACTGCTGAGCCCTCAGGATCACCTATGACTCCATCCATGCCGCACATAGACTGTCAGACTGCTGAGCCCTCAGGATCACCAGTGACTCCACCCACGCCGCACATAGACTGTCAGGCTGCTGAGCCCTCAGGATCACCAGTGACTCCACCCACCCCACACATAAACTGCTCAGGCTGCTGAGGTCCAGTGGATACTTCTTCAGCCTCAAAGCCAAGACTGAATGCTTCAGGAGAAGCTTTTATCCCCAAGCGCTAAGATTGTTAACAACATTAAACATAATGGACAGTCCACTTCTCCATAGATGCACACTAGCGCTCTCACTCTCTTCCATTAATTCCCATTTCACCCTCCGCTCTTATCTTGCACACTCACCAACCTACCTTCTACACTCATACCAACTAACACACTACGTCTTGTGATTGTGTTTTGTTTTTTTTTGATACTTTATTATTTTTACAATTTTTATATATTATACATATTCTCTAGGGGATGGCATGGTGCTGCAGTGGTTAGCACTGTTGCCTCACACCTCTGGGACCCGGGTTCGAGTCTCCGCCTGGGTCACATGTGTGTGGAGTTTGCATGTTCTCCCCATGTTGTCGTGGGGTTTCCTCCGGGTACTCCGGTTTCCCCCCACAGTCCAAAAACATGCTGAGGCTAATTGGAGTTGCTAAATTGCCCGTAGGTGTGTGTGTGTGAGTGAATGGTGTGTGAGTGTGCCCTGCGATGGGCTGGCTCCCCATCCTGCTTCCGGGATAGGCTCCAGACCCCCCATGACCCAGTAGGATAAGGGGTTTGGAAAATGGATGGATGGACGGATGGACATATTCTGTATACTTTAGATCATAATTTCTCTAATCATATGTACCACAGTCGGTGAACCTGCCAGACCACACATTTCATTGTATGTTATACAAGTTTGGTTGCATAAAACAAAGACCTTTGCCTTTGCTGAAGAACCGTTGGTCTCCCCAGAGAATCCTACAAGCGCAGGAAAATCCGGCATGGGCCAGACTGTACAAAAGGGTTAGTCAGGCCATACATTTATTTATTGAAGACAAAGAAAAAATTCTGAAACAATCATTAATTGATAATTATTGCCTAGATTTAGGGTAGCACTAGCAGAAGAAGAGCAGTCATTAAGCAGCAGTGAAGCTGCACACCTTATCTGAACAACATCATAAAAAAGGAATGTTGTTCTTAAGCTGGCATGTGTGCTGATATTTCAGGATCACGTCGGCCTTTCTTTCCGCAGGGCTGCCTAAGGGTTGGCTGTTCTTTAAAAGACTTCTAATATTTCCCATCCTTTGAGAGCAGAGGTCTTTATCTGCACATTAGCTGAGGGTGTGCCGAAGAAGGACCTGAACATGCATGTACTGCATGGAACTGATCTGAGGGGGAGAGAGATTTCTGACGGAAAGCACATCCCTGTCATTTCCTTTGTCTCATGACAACTTTAAGCCACACATTTCCACAATTAGTTCTTCAACCTTCGAACTCTTCTTGTACTAAGGAATGAGTTAAATCAATGAACCGGGATTCAGATTGTCGTCAGGAGATGGAAGGTCAACGTCATTGTTATTGAGTGATATTTGCCAGGGTTAAACATTAGTCTTTCATGCTTTGAAATTTTGTTGACATACGGCTGACCATTTGTTAGACGTGAAGGTCAGTGATCTTTTGTTTCAGCAGGTTTCCATACAAATGAATCAAAATGCAGGATAGAAATCTCCGTTTGCAGCTCCTTCCTCACCCTAGTCTTTCTCCACCTGCCTGCTTCCTTCAGGTGTTCTGCTTCAGACAACCGAGCTTTGGTTTTAAAGGTATGATGTCCATTTCAGTAACTGTGGTGACTTACATTAATATGTCCACGGACCCATTAGCTAGCTTTTGTGATGTTTCGGCTCTGAAGAGCCTCCCTGGAGTTTTACGCGTTTATTACGTTGTACTTCGTGATCGATATACGAGCTGAACTTTGCTCAAAGACTATGCCTGTATCTCCCCTGCAAAAGCCAATCTATCTTTGTCTGAAAATTCAGATCTGAGCACTCGAACTTCCTCCTGGGTGTCGTACATCAAGTCAAAACAGATTTATGTTACACTCGGGGGAGAAAAAAGCTCAGTTTTCTTCCCGATGCCCCAGAATTTCATTGTTAAACATGTAAGGCAACGCAAAGCAAAATTTGCTCAATTGCTCACATTGTCCATCTTGTTTTTATCCTGCAAAATTGCCAAGGGAGAATTTCTCTTAGATGGTTGCGGTTGAAAACCCAGGCTTCAGTGTATGGTTTCTGGGAAATTTTCAATTGGGCTTGGAACAAGGGCAGACATCTTACAGTTTAACAGAAGCCTTGGCCTTTGGCGATAGTTTTATGGACATTTGATTGTTAAAATATACACCTATTTCTGCAATATAGCAGTAATAGTGCCGATGTCTGGAATCATGAAGACAGCTGTGTGTAATTCCAACTCTTTCTTCTGACACTAATGCAGAGAATAAGGTACCGAAGCAGTCAAGAGTTTAGACACACCTACTCATACGGAAGGTTTATTTGTACTTTCCTCTGCATTTACAAGTATTCAAAAAAATAATAATTTGTTGGGGGGGGGGGGGGGCAGCTCTGTGGGTTGGGACTCTGTGGGTTGCTGGTTAAAATCCTGTGGTGAGCAGAGTGACCCCAGCATCAGGCCCTTAACCCCAGTTGTTCCAGGTACTGGCTGAGCCTCCATTCTCCTCTAAGCCAGTTCCATGAGGTGGCCTCCTGAGATGCTATTCCAGCTGTCCAGACAGAGGTCCCACATATGCTGAGCCCCCATTGGCCGCTGTTTCCTCACTTTCTGGTCAAACTCATCCAAAACTAGTTCTGCTGTGTTTAGTTCAGGTGGCCAGGTCATGTGATGCAACACTATTGCTCTTCTTTGTAAGTGGCTTGGTATGCCCAAAACAACTCTGGGCACGTTCCCACCCCAGGAAAATTTTTTTCAGATCCAGGAACTTCTGTTGTGTTCCCTCTGCAGAAAATCAGCCCAATTGTAGTTCCCCAGAGGCCGTTCCAGAACCTTTTTCTAGCCCTACTCCAAGTTAGGTACTTTTACTTCAACTACAAACTATGGGGCAGGGCATATACTGATAAACTTGCTGATTGGTTGACCACAAACAGCAGCGCCAACTTGGAAAAGAGATAGAAGTAGTGGTGCTTAAATTGAGCAGATGGAATTATTTTTCTACCTCAATTATATTTAATGCATTTTACTTGTGTCTCCATATTTCTGCATCAGAATATGCAATTGACAACCAATATACTTCAGTCTGGTGCCGGTGGTGAAGCTTGTCAGCACTTATTAGTGGAATAACATCACATCATTTTTTATACTGTGGAAAATGGCAAATCAATCTGCTGACCAGATTTAATAATGAATTATAAACATGTGAAAGATCGTACGAATAAAATACTACATAAACAAAAAGCTGTGCCCCATTTTGATTGCGACTGATCCCTCCAATAAGTAACAAAATTACATGTTCATCCTCCGCTGTTTTGGTTTGTTTTGGTGCAGTAACGTATGAAATTACATGTGCAGTGACACACACAAGTGGCCAAGAATTACAAAAGTTCCCACTCAAAGTGACCTAGGAACTCAGAACCAGGAACTTGGTTCCTGATTGTTATAAAAGCCTAATAATCTACTAATCAGCGCACAAAAGTGTTGATGGTAAAAACTTGCCAAGTAGGGGGTGGGGGTGGTTAAATTTGCTGAGGCTGGAGGGGGGGTGGACAAACCAATTGGTCAGATTTGATAAGGCTAACACTTCTCTTCTTCCCTCTCTGTTGCCCAGGCTGCCCCTATAATTGATAATCAATGCAGATATAATTATGTTTTGACAACATAAAACAGGGAATTCCACCTTGGGAGGATAGTTCTGAAGACACCAAACAGGATCGGTGGGGGGGGGCATTATTGTTTTGGCAGATAAATTACTATTGTGCTGTGGACAAGCTTGCTTGTGCCTTACATGCTTTTGTAAGAGTGGTGGGTTAATTCTACACCTTTGAACTGTGACTGACTGCAGACACCGGCTGTTTATACCAGGTTTACTATATGAGGACGTGACAGGCGAGGCTATGACCTCACAGGACTTTTTGGAACCGCCTGTCTCCCCGCTGGTCTCTGTGACTGACACAAAGCAGGCCACAGTCCTATGTAGTAATGATCTTATTTGGAAAGCCATAGAACCGGCGATAAAAATCTTTCTGTGTCCATGTTATCTTTGAAATATATCACTAGCCAAACAGACTAAGGCTAACGACAGCCCCGGTGATTTATTTGTTGTCATTAAGGAAGGCTATAAATTTCTTTGCACATCTTGTCAGGAAAGGCCTTGCAAAAGGATTTTTTTTTTTAAGGTTTGCTGTTTATTTGTCTTAACAGTCATAAGTCAGGCGGAGACAACATATTTACTTTTGTGTAAAAAAAGCTTTATTGCTTGCAATAAATAATCACTTGGTGTTTGGACATAGAAAGGGTTCAAGAGACACTGGTGTTTGTAGAGTCAGTGGAGCTCTGAAGATTGTTACATGTGACATTTTGCATATGGCATGAATTTGGATCAATGTGATAGCATTTACTTTTCCTGTACTGTGTGGTCCCTGGCAAGGATCATGACCTCTGGCATATGGAGGCTCCCAGTAGGGTCTCCCTTGGTGAACAAGTCTGTGGGGAAAAGCCAGACAAAGCACAAGCTACCAATAAATACCAGAAAGACAAGGACTTGGCAGCGGACAGCGGCTTTGGCAGGGCGAGAGCCCAGGCTAGTGCGGGACAAAGAGAAACGTTGACTAGAGTTGGCTGTACCAGCACACTGCAGCCAAATCCAGAAGAAAATGTAACGGGTGGAGTTTGCCATAGTGAGAGACCACAGGTGGGTGTGGGGGGTGGAGTTTGCCATAGTGAGAGACCACAGGTGGGTGTGGGGGGTGGAGTTTGCCATAGTGAGAGACCACAGGTGGGTGTGGGGGGTGGAGTTTCCCATAGTGACAGACCACAGGTGGGTGTGGGGGTCGGAGTTTGCCATAGTGACAGACCACATGTGGGTGTGGGGGTACTTTCAGGGTAGTCTCTAAAGGATCTGCATTTGCAGTGTTTCCCTGCAGACAGGAGGTCTGTCCTTATTGGAGACCACAGCCTTCTTAGAGAAAGTGAGTCTGTACTTCCCTGTACTTCCCCCCTTTGATGCCTACTTAGGGAACAGTGGGTATTCCTGGCTGGGGTGTGACTGGGGAGAACAGCCTCCTGGATTTGATATCCATACTGTTTTTTGGTACAAGTAATGGGCTGTCCATAGCAAACACCCAGCTCCAACGGGGGGGGGCAGGAGAGCACCACAGCCAATGATCAACTTAGTAGTAAAGTAGTCTGGCAATGCGAGGAGCTGACAATGTGGGGACCATTTTTCATATCTCCACAAAGATCTGTGAATGTACTCAAAAACTGAGGGACTGGCTCACAGCTGAGAGCCGACTGCTTTACTGCCCTCTTCACATGCAGGACTGGCTCACAGCTGAGAGCAGACTGCATTACTGCCCTATTCACATGCGGGACTGGTTCACAGCTGAGAGCCAACTGCATTACTGCCCTCTTCACATGTGGGACTGGCTCACAGCTGAGAGCCGACTGCATTACTGCCCTCTTCACATGCTGGACTGGCTCACAGCTGAGAGCCGACTGCATTTCTGCCCTCTTCAAATGCGGGACTGGCTCACCGCTGAGAGCCGACTGCATTACTGCCCTCTTCATATGCGGGACTGGCTCACAGCTGAGAGCCGACTGCATTACTGCCCTCTTCACATGCTGGACTGGCTCACAGCTGAGAGCCGACTGCATTTCTGCCCTCTTCAAATGCGGGACTGGCTCACCGCTGAGAGCCGACTGCTTTACTGCCCTCTTCACATGCGAGACTGGCTCACAGCTGAGAGCCGACTGCATTACTGCCCTCTTCAAATGCGGGACTGGCTCACAGCTGAGAGCCGACTGCATTTCTGCCCTCTTCAAATGCGGGACTGGCTCACAGCTGAGAGCCGACTGCATTACTGCCCTATTCACATGCGGGACTGGCTCACAGCTGAGAGCCGACTGCATTTCTGCCCTCTTCAAATGCGGGACTGGCTCACAGCTGAGAGCCGACTGCATTTCTCCCCTCTTCAAATGCGGGACTGGCTCACAGCTGAGAGCCGACTGCATTACTGCCCTATTCACATGCGGGACTGGCTCACAGCTGAGAGCCGACTGCATTTCTGCCCTCTTCAAATGCGGGACTGGCTCAAAGCTGAGAGCGACTGCAGTTCCAATTAACAGACGACAATCTCACATTTAGGCTGTGTAATGCTGGGCGCTAATAAGCTTTCTCTGCTGATAAAGTTAATTAAAACTATTTAATTTCCCTTAATGTAATTACACCCTAAGCACGCTGCATCCATATATACATAAACTACAGGGCAACACTGCTGGATTAACAGAGAATAAAACAATATACAGTATTCAAATATATATATAGGAATTAACGTATCCATCCATCCATCCATCCATTTTCTGAAACCACTAATCCTATCTAGGGTAACGGGGAATTAAAGTATATACAATATAAACAGGTGTATGTAACTGAGAAGGTGAGTATTAAGTAACTGGCTATTTATTTTGGTTCTTAATGTTGAAATGTCGCCTGTTTCTGGCTCATTCGGTTCCTGTGACCCGCCTTGTCTTTGTCCAGTATTTGCTTGTGCGTCTGGGTCCTGAATGGGGGGCACAGGAATCACCAAAGGCAATTTCATGTTGTCCAGCATGTTTTAAAGAGGTCCACTCCATGGTATCTGTGCCCCCCCCCCGGATGGTAAATAAGCACAGTGTCATTACACAGAAGATGGGGGGGGGAGGGAATGCAGGCCACTTTATATTCTCCCCCACCTCAGTCGGTCACGGCTGTGATTTACTTGGGCAAAGGCGCCCGTAGATAACCAGCCTTTGACTGGGACAGCTGCCAGTTGCAGACCCTGTAAATCGATCTGTACTCTTCCAGAGATATTAAACTATAATATCTTTAAGCTCTGTTCATGTACCTCAGTATTAAGAGGCTTTTCAGGGAGTCGTATGCCAGTAAATGTATTATAAGGTATTATAAGGGACATTTTATTGTCATAAACTCCAGCTTCAAACTATGTACATCTCTAATGGTCAGGAAATCACAGACAAATCGGAGCACAGACGCTTATAAAAGGAGCCATTTCATTTATGTTTATTATTTAAATAATCTTTCCATTCTGTTCCTACAGCTGCAGTCTAACTGCCATAAACTGCCTCCGGATGAATGATGCACAACAAAAAATGTCCTTTAAATGAAGGCATTTATGAAATGTTTTGTCAGAAAATTTCACATATTGAAGGATTTTTTTTGCCAGAAACAGAACAATAAATGTCAGTTCAGTTTAGCTTAAAGGCACATTTGGCATCCAGATTTAATTTAAGCCCCCCCCCCCCCCCCCCACCACCTCATGTTCTGCTCCTGACGACAATTGAGCTGACTTATGGTCGATGGGGGTCACATCATTACGCTACAAAGCTGCTATTGCCCCCCGCCCCCCAACGTTCTCCTCGCAGAAGCACAACACCAAGAGCCTTTGTGCTACTAAGCTACCACTGCTTGCTCCGCTCCTGACCCCCCCCCCCCCCCCCAAAGCCCCCCGCAGTCAGTAACTTCCTCCTCGCAGCTCCGGTAGGATTAACAGATGTGTAACATCTGTGGATGCTGCCTTGTCTGCCTCAGTCGTTTTTTAGACACTGCTCTGCATCGCTGAAAAACAGCTTGACTTTTGTGTTAGACAGCCGGGTCTTCGACGGTGACTTATGACCGATCGTGTAAACAGACTTTGTGGCTAAATGTGCTGATACAGCCACCATGCACGGCTGAGACGTGTCAGGCAGGCTTGTTCTGTTAGGTGGACAATCTGATAAAACTAATCAAGTCACATTAAGCCCATAATTAGCACAATCAGCAGGTCTGAATGTGAAATTAACAGACGGAATGGATGAGAAGCTGAAAACGGCTTTAAGAAGCTTTTGTGTGGATGAATCCAGCATCTACCATCCAGCCCTGGAACACACGTCTCCCTGAAGCTCCTGCAAGATAAATATTATGGTATGTCTGCACCTGACAGTCCTAAAAGCTCAAGAAGCAGGAGAAGATGCAGAGATCTTGCGTAAGTGTCATTTTTTACGATCCACTAGACCTGGAGATTGATGAAGAGAGAGGGAGGAGAGGTTTGCGTATTTGGGGAGTTTTGCGTGTTCGGTTACACCTGTGCTGAAGTAGTGACCCCCCATGTACTCAGACTTCTATGGTGACGCCATAAACATTCATATGTTTGTCTATGTATTGTGTCAAGATCAGAATGATAGCAGCCAAATGTCACTCTTGTAATTCTTGTACTACAATGTTAATAATAATTATTGTTAATGCAATGTCTTCTCTCCAGGGTTCGAGTCTCCGCCTGGGTCACATGTGTGTGGAGTTTGCATGTTCTCCCCATGTCGTCGTGGGGTTTCCTCCGGGTACTCCGGTTTCCCCCCACAGTCCAAAACATGCGGAGGCTAATTGGAGTTGCTAAATTGCCCGTAGGTGTGCATGTGTGAGTGAATGGTGTGTGAGAGTGCCCTGCGATGTGCTGGCCCCCCATCCTGGGTTGTTCCCTGCCTCGTGCCCATTGATTCCGGGATAGGCTCCGGACCCCCCGCGACCCAGAAGGATAAGTGGTTTGGAAAATGGATGGATGGATGGACGATTTTAATTTTGCATAGGAACTCATCACTGTGCACTTATTTGTTAATCATTTACTTTAGTGTTCTTTCAGGTTTGTAGCCTAATTTTATGCATGTTTGAGTTTGACAAATTATGAACCTATAAAGACGACATACTGCCCCGCGCTGCTGGCTCACCTCTGCCAGGCTTCTGCCCTCCCACAGCTTGTTATCCTTAATAGCTGCTGTAAATAAGCTTCTCTACTTTGGCCGACCTTCCCTTCCCATCATGCCACAGTTACAGGCAGTTTGGGCCCAGCAGACTGTGCTTGCTGAGTTTTCCTCTGTGATTTGGGCTGGTGTGTCACACAGGGATGCCTCGGGATCCTTCCCGCAGGACCCCTTACCACGGGAGTCCGGTTGGCCGTCCCGGGAGGCAATCACCGGACTTGAGGATTCACCCAAACCCATTGTGGGAAATGAGAGCAGTATTGTAACTCTCTGTACTGGAGCGAGATAAGATCACATGACCACATGAGGTCGGCTGGAAAGCTCCGCCCCCCCGGCTTCTCCGCACACGAAACGCATAAAGACGATAAATTAGAAGCTAGTAAATATCGGAATTTCTTACTAGTTGCTCTTCCTGTGTGTATTTAGCTTTATTCTTTATGCAGGAAGCCGCACTTGGATGCTGCTTGCGATCTCACGCACCTGGGGTTTAGTGAGGCGCGGCTGCAAGAAAGCGGCCGACCCTTTGGGCCCGGGGGGGCGGGGGCAATGCAGCCGGGTCCTCCTGGCTGATCACTCGACCCGGGACGCGTATTCGTCTGGCCAGCTTCAAAGCCGCAGTGATGTCAGTGCTGTGACCAGGAACAGCCGGACCTGACAGACGTCTCCCAGACACCGTTTCCTGCTTCGAGCTCCGCGGGGAACATTCCATGACATAAAACACACCCAGTGTTAAGATTTAAGGGCGGCTACCCCATTAAAAAAATCACCCTCCAGTAATTTGGATCAGCAAATGCTAATCAGAATCAAATGGGTTATATATATATATATATATATATATATATATATATATATATATATATATATATATATATATATATGAGTCACATGGTTCGCTAAGGTGAGAGTGGCTGTCGACGTACATCTGGAATGCACATCCATCCATCTGCCTGTCTCTCCTCTCTAACACACAGTCACCCGTCCATGTTTCTGCCATTTAAAGCTTCTGGAGCATCTCAAAAGGCAGCTTCTGACATGCTATTAGTCCCCATTAAACCTCGTACTGTGGACCGGTGCTGGGCTTTCATCCTATAGAGGTCGGCCATGCCAGGGTCACACTGCCATTACGGTAGGATGCGTTGCCATGGAAACATACTAGTCATTTCCATATAGATGCTACCGTTGTCGGGGGAATGTGTCTGTGTGTGTGTGTGTATTTATATATATAATTGACCGTAACTGTTCAGAACTGAAAAAATGTGAATTACGGACTTTGATATTCATATTTTTATTCAGTGGTTTCCTTTAATGTTGGCAGTAAAACTCTGTAGTTGGAATCAGAGAAATACCCTGGAGGTGCCCTTGGGCTGCTGGGGTCGCACCGCCGGTTCGGCTCGGTGCGCAGACCAGTCCGTTCGGCTCGCTGCTTCGAATCCTGTGGTATTATTGTCGGGCCCCTGAACCCGCGGCGGCCCCTAAGCCCACATTCCTCCTGAGACTGACTGACCCTGCTTGTCTCGGTATGTCGCTGGGAATAAAAGCTTCTGCGTGTAGTTTTCCCGGTGCTTTGCTGGGGTGGCTGGCTGGACACGCCATTGTGAAGTGCTGGACGCCCAGTCTCGTTCTTTCGCTCCTGTTTGGTATGAAGAAGCCCCCCCCCAGGTTTCCCGTATGGCCCCAGCATGACCTTGCGGAGGCCAGAACTGCCCAGCTCTGCTGATGTATTTATCATCAAAATAAAAGACCCGTCTGATCTAGAATCACCTCCAGCAGGTTCCTGAACGCTCTTCGTCTCTCTCTGTCTGCTAACTAAACAATAGCCTTGTGTTCTTACCTTAATCACTGTTCTTCCATTGCAAGTTGTTTGCTTTCAAACCCATTGCACAGTCCAGAAGTCACGCTTGCACCCTCCGGCCAGGCTTGACCCTCCTGTGTCCACAAGTCCGTTGTCTAGTAAACCATGAATACTCTCTCCGTACAGCATAATTATTTATTCATTTGTTCGTTTGTTTTTATTCTCGGCGTAAAGCTCTTTGGGCTGCATGTTGTGTATGAAAGGTGCTATATAAATAAAGATTATTATTATTATTGTAGGTGTTTTATTTTTATGGTTTTTAAAGTGTCAGAAAAACGCTTTTCTTTTTATTGCGTGCCTGCATGCAGTAAGTGCTTTGTAAGTTGATGTGTGTGTGTTTTGTGTATTTGGAGAAATCTGATTGGATAAAAGTGGCAAAACAGGAAGCAGAATATAAAAAGTTTGAGTTAGTATGTTTTGACAAACCCATGTTGATACTGAATAAACGGCTGAAGAATAAATCTGCCTCCATCTATCGCTGTTTATTTGAAAGACGTTCCCACAACTTACATCTATTGTACAATATGAGTTTTCTCCAATTACCTAATTAATTTCCCATCCACTGACTGCATTTAGATCTAATATATTTCATTTTATTGTGCAATGTTTGTGAACAGAATATTTGTGATCAAATTAAAATACCAATAGTCAGTTTGAAATGGCTGATACTGGGTCAACACAGGAAAACACACAAGGCAAAACGGCAAAAAACACAATCCATCGAGAATTAAAATATTTGCAGATTGCGTATGATGATTATTTACAATGTCTAATATACAGGAGAACTCACTGTTCATATAAAAAGCGACAAATTTGTTGATTGATATACCCTGTAAAATAATACGCTTAATTATTCAGAGACATGAATAATTATCACCGCAGAATTCTGATCAATGAGTGTCGGGCTTAAGCACGCGGCACCTGTAGGTCACAGAGAACCTGTGAAACCGGGTAGTGAATGTTAAATAAGCCCCCAGTCTGCTAGGAGATTAACAGATGGGGGGTTTATGAGAACGAGGGATGAGCAGGAAAAGGAGGGAAAGGAAAGATAGAAATTAATTTGGGATGACGCACATCTCAGGAGGCTGCATGGCTATTTCTCTTTGTTCAGTTTATGTTTTTAGCTGCAGTCAGACGTCCCAAGTTCAGTTCAAATGGGCTTCAATCGACTCTGCCTGAGGTGTGAGAGATGGGGAATAATGCAAATGTTATTCTGTCGCCCTGGCATGCAACCTCAAAAACACACTCTGCTCCACGTCCTCAGATCGGAATCAGGTGACAGAACATAAAAAACCTGAAAGCAACACCAGAAAAAGTCCATGTAGCAAACCTTACTGCCAGCACCCCCACCCCCAGTTTGCTTAGCTGCCACCCTTGGCAGTGACCTGTGTCAACAAGCCCTACCTCGTAGGACGTGCCAGGTCCTCATGCAGATGTGGGTGGGTCCATCCATCCATCCATCCATCCTCCTCTTCTCTGGTCCACTAGAGGGATGTACCATACTCGCTCATCAGTCCCAGCAGCCTTGGGGATCGAGAGTATGGCCCCAATCTCCTGATAATCCCCACAGTGAGGTGCTCCTCAGATCAACAGCCAGTGCAGAGACTCACAGCTGTTACAGTGTGATATCGAGCACTAATCACTAAAACGAAATGCTTATAAGGTATGCTGAGAGGAGCTTTAAATGGACGCCGTTACTGAGATCTCACCTAAGTGATGATCACGTAGCAAAAACAAGCATTAAGGGGCACCTCCAATATGTGTAGGGAGCAGCCCTTAACGGGTGATTCTGCTCTCGTTTATCTGATAAACAGATAAACTATTTAGTAAAATATGATCCCAGACACAGCTGGGGTCTGGGGAGTTACGGGGATGCCATCCGCTTCCAGAATGTTCTCTCTTGGTTCCGTGGGCAAGCTAAGCCAGCCCAGATGCAAAGCAGACATCAGTTCACTAAGGATAAATGGAATTATTCAGTAGTGATGCATATTTAACATGACATGTAAGTGGCAAAAGCAAAATAATGGGAGGGCCTGCCACTCCATCGCGGAGGTCTCGCCAAGAAGGTCTCGCCAAGAAGGTCTCGCCAAGAAGATGCTGTTTCTGGGTTCCTATCCTGGCCTGTGATCGATTAATGTCCAGCTCACTCCAAACTTTATGAGAGCCAGACACAAATAATTAATATAGCAGTGGGACCAAACTAAATTAATTAATGATAAATGATGCAAATCATGCATATACTTTTAATATTCATGTGCTGTTATCTGCTAACATGATTGCGGCATCTACCCTAATTCTGAAGTGACATTTGGGTAGGATGGAGATGGGGGGGGGGGGGCAAGGTTCATTATCATTGTGTCAAGTACAGTAATGATGAGAGTTTGGCTTGAACAGTAGAGACTGGGCATTGCCTTTGTTGGTCGTAAATCAGATGTGGTGGACATAGATTCGATTCCAGTGCTGCCAGTCAGTGGCCTTATAATGGCACCATCATCTAGATGATGGGTCTCTGTCAGAGATATAGCGCCATGTCGAGTGAGTAGTTTGGGGGAACGAACGGTGGCTCGTTAGTCTCAGAAAAGCCGCCTTGGCGGAGAGGCAGAGGGAACAAGCCTGTGCGTGCAGTTAATGGCTCTGATCCCTTTGGAAGACAAGGCTGTGAACTCAGAGCTGGTTTCTTCAGAAAGCAAGTCAGCAGGTTAGATGGGGCAGGAGGTCTCCCAGGCGGATGAGAGAGGTGCACGACACTACAGCGATGTTTCGGAAGAGCGCCTGGGTTTATGAGAAACAGGGGCTGCTCCCGTTAGTTAAACAGCCGCATCCCTTATACTCACACATCTCCTCGCTGCCCATTCCTTGTTTCTCCACATTAAATATTCAGGCGACACGGCAGTTTGACTTCAAAAGGCTGAAATCTCTCTACAGGGGCCCAGGACACCAGTATGGAAACACTTCATTATAATTTCCCTGCACACCAAGCAGGGTGGCTCTTTTGGGGGCAAATCTCTGTGCACTGAAACAAAACGTCCATTTCCACTTATCACCAAGATGTACGGAGGTGATGTCGGCTACACAGGGCTCCAGGCTTTCTTCCTCGGTCGTGATTTTTGCAAACCGTGTTGATGGTTTATCGATTCAGGCTTTTGGGGAGTCATTTAACGGAACCATGAAGGTTACATGCCAGAGTCTTTTCAAAGGCATTCGAAAATCGGCAGGGGTGTGGTTCAGTGGATTTAGAAGCCATGCCAATAAGCAGAAGGTCGTAAGTTCAAATCCTGGGCTCCACTCAGGGGATTCGCTGTGGGGCCCCTGAGCAAGGCCCTTAGCCCCCAATTGCTCCAGAGGCTTTCGAACCCTGTTTTCTCAAAAAAAAAAATTAAAAATGTGTATTGCTTTGGGTAAAATATGAATAAATTAAAAAGCAGTATTGTGGTCCCATGCCGCTTGTAAATGGGATCCCTGGCCTGACCTTTAACCCCAGCACCATGGCTGGCTGAGGCTTTATAATGGGTATTTGTTTTTCTAAGCTGCTCTGTGCGGGGAATCTCTCTCCTGATGGCTTCCAGGTGATGCACTGTTGCCTGTAGCAATGCGTAAATAACACATTTTCTCAGTATGGCTTCCGTAGTTTTTGCAGCAACGGGAAAAGTTTAAACAGAAGCAAGGTGGGGGTGGTGGGTTTGGGCGTCGCATTGGGGGGTGGGGGGGTGGATTGGATCGCTTTCTTCATGATCACGTGACCCCTCAGGTCCCGGCAGGCCGATAGACATCACTGAGCTGTAAACGTGGAATTAAACGGCGCTCTTCAGGAAGGTGTGTTTCAGGGTAAAAAGGGTTAGACTGAAACACACCTCGACTTCTTTTCTGAAGTCTTCAGAAAGAGAAATACAAATGTTTTCATCATTTGTTCCCAGTGGATAAACAGAAAGGTGACTGCTAATCGTTCGATGTAAATCATTGATAAAGGCTCCCTGAAGTTTAAATTCTCTGACTAGCATTAATAAATCATAGTGTGACCTACATTATTTTTAATTAGCAGGAATTTGTATATTCTACCCTTTTTCTGCAGTATTTAATGTATGATCATGTTTATCTGTTTTATTTGTTATTTGTTAAGTCCAAATTTTATTTTCATCATTACGTTTGTTCATTGAGACATTTAGAGGACAGTGAGCGAGGCAGACGGCTTTCGCAGTGAGACGCAGATGCTCTTTACAGTTTGGCAAACTGGCTTCCCTTGTTAATGTTCATGCATGAATGCGGTCACTGGAAATGATGGGCCCAGGTTCCTCTCCGGTATGAAGGACACTTGGTATGAAGGACAGGATTTGTCTTCTCTCATTGTTTTTTTCCTGTATGTCATACGAGGCTGGGTGGGATACAAAATATTGATCTCAAGAGTTTCCTTTGATCTCCATCCAAAGGATCTTCAGTAAACTGCGAAGAGACCCCGGCTGTTTATCAGTGATGACGCGCCTCCATCCTCACTCCAGTCACACCTCTGGCTGTTAGTTATACCTCATCTTAGCCTTTAATGATTTTTTATCCTCAGGTGGTTGACTTGACATGAAATCATTCAGGTAAGAAAATGACAGATCGCACGTCCTTCCTGAAATGTGGGTAGTGAATGTTGTCCATGAAGACCTCTTCCAGGACGCTATTTGGGAATCCCACTTATAGGCTGCTATTAGTGGGATGAAGATGGTACACGGTAAATGGCATGCAGCCTTTTAACGATCCAAATGGATGCGGGTATCACTTTGTTTGTGAAGCACTGGTTCTCAACTGCTTTAGTCTCCAGACCCCTTTGTTCCTTGGTGATTAAGTCACCAGCCAAATTGTTAAGCAAAATTACGTCACAACACAAAGCACAGTAATAGTAAATAGAACAATGAACAGTAACAATAAAGCATTGTTAAAGATGCCCATTGTTTATCACTTTACGCTGTATCATGTCTTATGATGTAATCAGGGTTCATCTGTTTAACATTTCTGTCAGCATCTACGCAGGAGGGGCCCCGGGGGCCCCACAGGGATGGGGACATGTCCCCAGATGTCGTCCAAGGGCCACAGTGTGAGTCCTCAGGCCTCTTTTAAATTGCACCACCACGCCGGTCTAAATGCACTCATTCAGCAGCTGACGTCCAGCTCTCTGAGAGGCCTGTGGTGTGCCCGAATTGAGGCCCCAAGACAGTCCAGCATCCTGCCAGGCGTGAGAATGGCCCGGGGGATGGGGGGGTGACCGTAAGTAACTCTCTGAGGCGGGTAGGTTCACACGGCACCGGAGCCCCGTGGCTTTGGCCCAGGGACGGCCTCCAAGACAGAGTTAGCGTTGGGCAGTCGCTAGTGGCGTTAGCTATGATTCCTGCAGTCAGCAGCAGGGCATCCAATACTGGCAGCCGGAAGGTTATCAGTACGTCAACCAGCCCTTACGCCCTTCACAAAGTCAGAATCGGTATGTGAAAATAACAGGAGAAATAAATCAGGTGTGACTGGGCCTGCTGTCTTGGGGTCACTGCAGGGGAAGCTGTCCCAGCATGGGGGGCGAGGGAAAGGGATTGCTCATTATGGGGGGTCCATTGAAGTAAATTTCTCCGTGGTCAGAGTGTGATGTACAGCAGGCCTGGGTGCAGCCATAAGAAATGTCCGCAATTTGGGGAATCTGTGTTCAATGCAGAAGCGCACAGTTTGCTTTGCTTTAGAACTATTAAGAATCTGCAACAGGTGAAATTCAGCCTTCATATATCCTATCTTACTCTCGCATTGAAGGCCACACATACACCACTCACACCTCAGCACACATACACCACTCACACGTCAGCACATATACACACTCACATACACCACTCACACCTCAGCACATATACACCACTCACATGCACCACTCACACGTCAGCACATATACACCACTCACATGCACCACTCACACGTCAGCACATATACACCACTCACACACCATTCACACCTCAGGACATATACACACACTCACACACCATTCACTCTTTAGAATATATACACAGACACTCACACACCTTGTCACACCTCAGAATATATACACACACTCGCACACCATTCATACCTCAGCACATATACACCACTCACATACACCACTCACACCTCAGCACATATACACACTCACATACACCACTCACACCTCAGCACATATACACACTCACATACACCACTCACACCTCAGCACATATACAGCACTCACACCTCAGCACATATACACACTCACATACACCACTCACACCTCAGTACATATACACACTCACATACACCACTCACACCTCAGCACATATACACACTCACATACACCACTCACACCTCAGCACATATACACACTCACATACACCACTCACACCTCAGCACATATACACACTCACATACACCACTCACACCTCAGCACATATACAGCACTCACACCTCAGCACATATACACACTCACATACACCACTCACACCTCAGCACATATACACACACTCACACACCATTCACTCTTTAGAATATATACACACGCACTCACACACCTTGTCACACCTCAGCACATATACACACACTCACACACCATTCACATCTCAGCATATATACACAAACTCACACACCATTCACTCTTTACCATAGATACACACACACTCACACACCATTCACTCTTTAGAATACATACACACACTCACACACCTTGTCACACATCATATATACACACACTCGTGCACCATTTACACCTCAGCATACATACACACACTCACACACCATTCACACTTCAGCATACATACACACACTCACACACCATTCACACCTCAGCATACATACACACACTCACACACCATTCACACCTCAGCATACATACACACACTCACACACCATTCACACCTCAGCATACATACACACACTCACACACCATTCACTCTTTAGCATAGATGTACACACTCACACACCATTCACTCTTTAGAATATATACACAGACACTCACACACCTTGTCACACCTCAGAATATATACACACACTCGCACACCATTCATACCTCAGCACATATACACACACTCACACACCATTCACTCTTTAGCATAGATATACACACACTCACACACCATTCACTCTTTAGAATATATACACAGACACTCACACACCTTGTCACACCTCAGCATATATACACACACACACACACACCATTCACTCTTTAGCATAGATACACAGACACTCACACAGCATTCACTCTTTAGCTTATATACACACTCACACACCATTCACTGCTTAGAATATATACACACACTCACACACTGTTGGAGTACGCCGACTCCACCGGGTCCGTAGATGAGAAGAGATCACCTGGAGGTGTGGATGAGTTAATCCAATATACTTTTATTCCAATAACCTTTTATTCCATTTATTCCAACAGATCGATCTGGGAAGTCTGTGATACACCGTATCCCAACAGAGTTCGACTTCCTTACTATTCATGTGTGTCTTATATCCTTCTACAAGCGGCCCCCGCCCCTGTCCGTACTTTTCCACTTTCTGGCAATTTCGCCTTATCTGGTACACCATGTTATTCGGTACGTTAGCCACCACAGTCTGCGTCAATAGGTTAATTTTGGTACGCACAGATCCTCCCTAAGTGTCCTTGTTCCCCTGCAGTTATTGCTCTCCACAACACCTTGTCACACATCATATATACACACACTCGTGCACCATTCACACCTCAGCATACATACACACACTCACACACCATTTACTGTTTAGTATGTATACATAGACACACACACCATTCACACCTCAGCATACATACACACACTAACACCCCATTTACACCTCAGCACATATACACACACTCACATACACCACTCACTCTTTAGCATATATACACAGACACTCACACGCCATTCACTCCTTAGCATATATACACACACTCACAAGCCATTCACTCTTTAGCATATATACACACACTCACACGCCATTCACTCTTTAGCATATATACACACACTCACACGCCATTCACTCTTTAGCATATATACACACACTCACACGCCATTCACTCTTTAGCATATATACACAAACTCACACACCATTCACTCTTTGGCATATGTACACAGACACTCACACGCCATTCACTCTTTAGCATATATACACACACTCACACGCCATTCACTCTTTAGCATATATACACACACTCACACGCCATTCACTCTTTAGCATATATACACAAACTCACACACCATTCACTCTTTGGCATATGTACACAGACACTCACACGCCATTCACTCTTTAGCATATATACACACACTCACACGCCATTCACTCTTTAACATATATACACACACTCACACGCCATTCACTCTTTAGCATATATACACAGACACTCACACAGCACGCAGGAGGAGGGAGAGCCGAGGCTCGGCTGAGGGGGCTGGGGGGGATTATAAGGAGGGGGTGAAACAGCACAACCGGCTGTTCTGGTGCATGAGTTAATTTTGGATAACTGACATGAGAAAATGGTAGGTGGGGGGAAGTATAGATAAGTTGGGGGGGCGGCATGGCTCACAAAGAGCTTCTTAGGCATAGGAATGATCAGATGTGAAGCAGGAGAGCGAGCCGGGCATGACATTTCAGAAGCTCTGCCTGTGGCCCCCACCCTGCGTTTCCATTGGGCGCCAAGTAACTGCTTGACTGGCATGCGGATTAAACGGACGTGACTGTACGCGCGGGTCCGGCATGTCACACGGGGCGTTCCCTTTCATCCCGCCAAGGTCCTGCTACAGAACAATCCCTCCAAAGTCAATCTTACTTCTGTCAGTCTGCGGTTGGATGAAGAATTCGCCTCTCCCAAGGTTATTTTTAATACTTAGCTAATAACAATTTTTTCTTTGGAAGCTGATGAAGGAAACGCTACCGATAAATCATCGCTAGCGTAAGGTAGGAGGATGCAGGAGACCCGGCAGTCAGATCACCATGATGCTGCTCCTCAGGTGAGCAGCACCAGCCGGCTGCTAGAATCAAGCCCCAGGGGTTCTGATCCAGGTCTCCACTGGATGGCGTACTGTTACCAGGACCTCAGCAGCACCGCAGCCCCCTAAGGTCCACTTCACTTTCAGGAGGAAGGCTGCAGGTGGGAGTTAAGCCCCTCCCCAAACAAAGCCCCGCCCCCAGCTAAGCCCCACCCCCGCAGCCTGATGTGGGTCAGCAGATCTGTCAGCAACTCCCTCCTTTTGGTCCCTTGTCCCATCTCCCTCATAAATCACGTCGGCCTTTAGTATTCGGACCCCCCTCCCATGTCCCGTTCCAGGTCGTAACCTCTGCTAAGCCCGTTTGTTCCCGGTTGGAGCCCTGGCCGGTGCCCCCTTTGTTCACCCAGCAGATCCCGGCAGACAGGATGGGGGACATGGGGGTGAGGCGGCCCTGAGCTAAGGACAAGGCAGCCGGGCCACAAAAGCCTACTTTTCTTGGGGCAGGGGGTCTAAATTGGCAGCCGTCCCCCTGGCCAGGCCGCCCTACATCGATGCGAGACGGGAGAGAGGCCGACAATGGCAATCTGTCTTCAGCTTGTTCCCGAGGGTCCTTCCTGTAATCGTTTTCTCTTCATTTTAGCATCCCAAGCTGATGTATGAAGCAGCCATCAAACGGGCTGCGTGTGTGAACTCGCCTCCCTCCGTAGTTGGCGACAGTTAAACAAAAAACTGAATTTAACAGTCATTCTGGGTCCTACGAAATCAATCAGCCTCTGAATAAAGACTTACACAGATACCGGCTGTATTACAACTACAGCTGACTTATTTTCATTCAATGGCCCACATTTTGGTCATTTATTTCCCTGTAGCATTTATAACTCATTATGCCAAGTGCTAGGTGTCTGCATGTTGAATTGTGGTCTGAGAACAAGCAGATAAAACAGTCCTTGGTACATTAATCTTTGCAATTAAGTAAATCATCAGTGTGGCTACGAAAGGGCGCCACTACGACCAGCGTGAAAAGGGCGGCACTACGACCAGCGTGAAAAGGGCGGCACTACGACCAGCGTGAAAAGGGCGGCACTACGACCAGCGTGAAAAGGGCGGCACTAGTCAGAATAACACCATGCGGCTTTTACGTTTAGTTGAAGCTTTCCGGTCCGGATGACGTCTGTTATTCTCTCTTAATGTTTCCTAAACACGTCCATCCTGAACGTCCACACTGAACGCGAGGAGACTGTCGTTGGCTTGTGTCCTCGCCCCTGTCCTGCGCCTGCCTCCTTCCCGTCAGTTAAGGCGTCCTTTGCTTTTTTTTGTTGTTGTTGTTATAAGACCTGGAACGGTGGCGTGTCAGGTAAGCTGTGAGTCACTTATCACCGTCGCCTGCTTCACAGCGCACAGCGGTCCGACTGATAAGTCCGAATTGGATTTGGGAGGAAAGGCACTTTAGAAGCTTAAATACTGTGGAAGGTGCTCCATTCTCAGCTTTGCCGGCTGTATCATATAATCTGCTTTCCCAGGGAAGCGAGATCCCAGCCCCCGCATCTCTTAATCCCACGAGCAGCTCTCCTCTCCTGGGACCATCACGGATTCTTCCGGCCTCCCTTCCTCTCCGACTCAGTCACCTTACCCTGTCCTGGCTGGTGGGTGTGGCTGACAGACCCAGATCAGGTCAAGGGTGAGAGTGCCGTCTGAAAACAAAGGAGAATGTCACTGAGGCATGGACTCCAGCTGACGGGAGGCACTGAATCCCCCCAAAAAATGCCCCAAGAGTGCCGGTTGGCTACGCTCAGACCTTTTCACCTCTGTGTATGTGTGCATGTGTGTCTCAAAGCAGAGCATGATGGGATATGTGCAAACGGGCACACTCCATTGTACCTATTCTTGTAATCAATTTCTCTTCAGTCAGCTCTGAATATATTTGTCTACACAAGTGCTATTTAGAAACTTTGTCAATGGACAGCAGTTTAGAAAAAAATATGCCAAAAGCAAATGCTTGGGTAGTAGAGGATTATGGGTAAAAATGTTGACCCAGGAGGTCACCTCTGCCAGCTACACGAGACACCGTCACTGCGCTGCCTGCCCTGTGGAACTGCAATAAAGACGTTGGTGCTCAGCAGTGAATGGCACCAAAGGCGTGTGGGCATGTACTCTCTGCTGTGGGCTGTCCTCGCGTCCATCTCGGTTAAGCCAAGATGCTGAAACCCAATCCTCACTGTTTCTCTGCCCGCTCTTCAGAGAGCAACCATTTAGAAATCAGCAGTTTTTGGTGAACTCCATTCCGAAGCACGACCGCAAAAGGCCATATGCAACCTCTCTCTGGAACTGTGGCAGAGCCCCCACGCCCCTCTCTACTTACTCAGCGCTGCATTGCTCATTTTACCACAGTCAGTCTCCCGGGTTTCTGCTAAATGCACCACATATTTAGATTGGACCAACAAACCAATGAAGTCAACACTTACAGCCAAGGCAGATTCTGTAGAAAAATCAACAGAAAGGATGCATCAGTTTGCACAGTCAGTACAATTAACAGCATCTGGATGTTGTAGCAGTACAGTGGAATGCAGTCAGTGCAGTGATACTTTATTCACCTCCATAGGGACATTCTCTCTTCTCGTACTCCATCTTATACTCCACAAGAGACGCAATGACAGGCAGGCAGAGCGGTCATGGCTGCCACATCCAGGTGGGCCACCGTATATTTCAAAGAGACATAACATTACTCCAGAATTTCTTGTTTAATACTCTGATAACAAAACAAGCTTCTACATCGCAACATCACGCAACAATTAGTGACAGCCCTATAGCAAATCGGAATGTCTGGAAAACATTCAGAATGCTGTTTGCTGTAAACGGCTGCCTGGCAAAATCGCTCTCCGTTTGCGATCTGCTGTCACAGCCACTTGCTGTGCTCTCATTGTTTCCTTGTAAAAATTAATTGAAGCATTAAATCCCATTTGCGATTGTATGTGCCTGGTATTATAATGAAATATCTTTTAATGAAAAACACGTTATGAGCCCATTTTTTGCATTGATGTATTTTTCGCTCCGTGTAGAAATTGTAATAAAAAACACATTTGCATTCACGAAAAACTGACCAGCAAACGGCAACAGAAGTGCAGAACCAATCAGAAATGTGCGGTGCTTTTGTGGCCTGTTCATAGAATAATCACATTTGAAATCAGATTTCACGAAGCCGTTGGTTTATGTTCACATCTGCCTTCCCTGTACAAATGTCAACAATGTTGACAATGTGCGGCTCTTGGCTCTGTGCACACCCCCACACACACCCCCCCCCCCCCACAGCTGGTGATCAGGGGCTTGATAGTCAATTTATCGATCAGGTGTTTGAGAACGCAGTATGACTGGGGGCTAACTAACTTCCCCTGTAGCTATGCTAACTAACGTCCCCTGTAGCTACGCTAACTAACTTCCCTGTAGCTACGCTAACTAACGTCCCCTGTAGCTACGCTAACTTCCCCAGTAGCTACGCTAACTAACTTCCCCTGTAGCTACGTTAACTAACTTCCCCTGTAGCTACGTTAACTAACTTCCCCTGTAGCTACGTTAACTAACGTCCCCTGTAGCTACGCTAACTTCCCCTGTAGCTACCCACATTGTGGCCCTGAGACAGATTTGCAGACACTCGTGGGGATGATTCTGCTCTGCCCGTGTCACATCCACGGACTGTACCTGGAATTCATTAATCATGCCACTAACCCGAAGACCCCAGAAAACACAAACAACGTTATGGATCTTCCTCACATTGCTGGCGGCCTCTGTGACCTTGTGCGACTCGATGCTTTTCGATAAAGTACAGTTCCACCCCTCACCCCAACACCTCTGTTCACCCTTAAATCCTCCAGTAAGTCTTTACATCAACAAGAGTGACCCCCCCCCCTCCCACCACTATCCACTGGGAGTTCTTTGTTAAGAACCAACCTGTATGAATGCACTCCGCTCCATTGAGAGCGGCATGCATATAAGTAGGTGCTGACAGGATACATCAGCCCTGAAATCTAGTTTAATAGTTTGCACTACAATGTTTATAAATGGCTAGTAAATGGATAATGGACTAAAGGCATTTTAACCAAGCTCTGCAAGACAGCCTGAACCAAAGCTGGATGAAGTAGTCATGTCGAAATCCACTGAACTTATTTAATATCAGATCAGACATTGGCACCAAGATGGCTGTCCTTCATTGTTCTGCCTTTCCAGCAGCTACCAGAATGACCTTAAAGCCATCATTAGTTAGCTTAAATGCCATCTTTTTTAAAGTGTTAACCTGAATTCTTTCTTGGGCCGCTCAAAGAAGCTGGAGACTCAGTGTTTGACAAGCCTCCCCAAGGCCTCTGATAGCGGGCTGCAGAAATGACCGTCTGCTTTCTACCTTTCGCTAGGATATGTATGATGAATTCCTTAAGTAGGTTTTTAGGATGAGGAAATCCAGACATTAATGTCCCTGTGGCTCTGAACAGAAGTGGGAAAATATGGCGTGTGAATGTGAACGTGGTTCCAGCAGGCAATACAGGAACACTCTCATCATAGCAGGAACTATGGCAGACCTACAGACACCAGGGGTGAGTCACATGGGGCCAGGAATTCAGAGTAATCAGCTCGACTGTGTCTCTGTCCCGGGAATAATTACGGACCTCTTTCAGGCACGGGGAGCTTCGATCTCGGCATCTCGGGAAAAGCGGCCCACTAATGATTTATGAGCTCGAGTTACATTTTCACGAGTCTTGAACGGATAAACAACCCAAAAGTCGGCTAATGAAATGGAAAGCACACCACCACCAAAGCCTTTGTGCAGCAGAGGTAATCCGGGCATTTAGCTTTTAAGTCGCTTATTTCGCTGTTCATCATACGTCTCGTCCGCCAGCATTCCATTTTTCTTTGGCAGGATTGTAATGAAACCGTAGCCTCTGTGTTACTATCCATTAGGTTTGCGAGGAAGCTGCTATTTGCTGTGTATGTCATTCCCTGCATCCTCTGCTTATGTATCGAGCAGAATAACGGCCAATCGATAGACACTGTAGCCGAAGCCTCACAGAGGCAGCCTCAGACTCGGGCGTTCCTGAAGACAGCACCCTTTGCCTTTACTGAAGCACCACACTAATTCATTTATCTCTAGTTTCCTGCTCGTTTAGTACCATTGTTACCTCAAATTATGATAATTTTTACCCCAATGAAGTGGTTCCACTACATCCTATTTGTGATTAATGGATGCCAGTTTTTAATGTTTTGGGTAGACTGTGCATGTAATAGATTCCTTTCTTGTTTTTTTTTTTTTTTTCCTCCGTTGGCAAACTGAAATCAGATCTGTGCAG